>NW_019170057.1:0-217091 GCF_001792695.1 Aspergillus bombycis
CCCCAAAACACCCTTCTAACCAACCCACAGCGTCCCCAAGCCCTGGCACTCCGTAGTCGCCTACGAAGCCATCAACCTCTTCGCCTTCCTCTTTAACTGCGTCGGCAAAGCCCTCCCCACCGTAGCCACCGCAACGCTCTACATCTCACTCATCTCCTTCACCGTGATCCTCATCACCGTACCCGCGGCCGCACCCACGCACGCCAACGCCCAGTTCGTCTTCACCAACTTCGTTAACTCGACTGGCTGGCCCTCCGACGGCCTCGCCTTCCTGGTCGGCCTCATCAACCCCAACTGGGTCTTCGCCTGCCTCGACTCCGCCACCCACCTGGCCGAAGAAGTCTCACGTCCCGAACGCTCCATCCCCATCGCCATCCTCTCCACCGTCGCCATCGGCTTCATCACCTCCTGGTTCTACTGCATCGCCATGTTCTTCAGCGTCCACGACCTGGCCCTAATCACCTCCACGCCCACCGGCGTCCCCATCCTCGCCCTCTTCCACCAAGCCCTGCAAAGCAAACCCGGCGCAATAGCCCTCGAATCCCTAATCCTAGTCACAGGGATCGGCTGCCAAATCGCCTGCCACACATGGCAGTCCCGGCTCTGCTGGTCCTTCGCCCGCGATAACGGCCTCCCCTTCTCCCGCTTTCTGGCCAAGATCCACCCCGTCCTCGACGTCCCCTTCAACGCCCACGTCGTCAGCTGCACCGTCGTCTCATTACTAGGCCTCCTCTACCTCGGCTCCTCCACCGCGTTCAATAGCATGGTCTCGGCGTGTATCGTTCTGCTGTACTCCAGCTATGTCGTGCCCGTGATCGCCCTGCTCTACAAGGGCAGGCGGAATATCCCCCATGGACCTTTTGGTTGGGGAAGGTCGGGTGGTTCTGTAACTGGGTGGTGTTATTTTGGACCGCCTTTTGTTTGGTCGTTTATTCGTTTCCGAGCGTTTATCCGGTTACTCCTGGCAGTACGTTTCTTTTCTGTTCTTTGTCTTTTTAGGGGGAGTCTTTTGTGGGGGGTGGGTTGGGTTGAATTGTGTTGTGGAATGTACTAACGAGAATACAGATATGAATTATGTTTGTGTGGTGTATGCCGTTGTCGGCGCGATTATTGCGGCCGATTGGGTGGCCAGGGGGAAGAGGCGGTTTAGGGGTCAGGATACGAGACATCTGGAGGTGGAGGGGGAGGATTATGCTGATTAATGGGATTGCATTTTGCTTTTACTTGTTGGATTCTTAAGGTAAGGGTGTTGGATGCACGGTGTTGTATTAGATATTAAGTAAGTTCGGATTTCATATTCACAGAACAAAAAGCGTATAATACATAATCCTCGACTCCAGTACGTTATTTCACATGGTGTGCGTCGAATATCCCTGGATCTTTCGTTGTCTTGGGATCGTATATACCATTCGAGTATGTTTGGTTCTGCTACTCGCCGAGGGGTATCAAAGGAGGAACATGCTTAGAGCAAGCTTAGATGTACTCCCAGGCAGCGACGGATCCGTTGGAAGGCGCAGCAACGGCGGAGAAGCCGAGGCAGTCCCGGACGTGCCGGTGGGGACGGTGGCGTTGCTGGAGGCAGCGAAGACCTGCCACTTGGGGTTACCGGGCACGATGGTGCTGTTGGTGGTGGGGCAGGCCATGAAGCCGTTCTTGTAGGTCCAGCTGCCGAGGGTGCCGTTCTTGCCAGCCTTGTAGGCGAAGCCCTCAGTCGAGGAGCCGGGGGGAGTGTAGCCGGAGTGTGGGGTGGTGAAGGAGAGAGCGCCCTTGGGGTCGACGTAGATGCTCTGGCCGCCGGGGACAGCGACGTTCTGGATTTCGAGTCAGTGGTTGTTTTATTGGTTGATACGGGATTGAGGAAGAACCTACCAGGTACTTGTCGCCCAGGAGAACAGTCTCCTTGCCCGGGGGGCAGGCACCCAGCTTCTCGACGTTCTCAGGGCAGTAGGTGGAGGCCTTTCCGCCGAGGTAGAAGTGGGAGCCGGCGGCGTTCAGGGTGAGGAAGTGGACGGGAGAGCCCGAACGAGCGGCGACGACACCGAAGGCATTGGGCTCATTGTGAGCCTTGGGGGCAGGGACGGAAGGGAGAGCAGAGACTGCGGCAAGGAGGGAGGAGATGGCGAGGAACTTCATGGTGACTGAATGGTATTGTTTTTGTTTATATCCGAAGTGGTTGGTCTTAACGATAGATGTTATAGATTTAGGAGATGATGGATAGGGAGGGGGTGGCAGGGAATTATTTATACGGGGACTTGGGATCTAGAAAATTCGGTCTTTCGTTATCATGGCTGCTACGCTAGGTGCATATTTTGCAGCGATAATTTTCGCATGTGGCCAGCATCTATGTGAGACAATACCCACATCGGACAGGAATTTGCCGTCAGAAACTGCGGTTAACAGCAATGATCGGCCCGATCGGCACGTCTGAAGGATATCGGCCGGCCCTGTGGGTAATCTCCGACGGATTATCACTGGCCACGACTCAGGGTCTTGACCGTTTCCCGGTGCGACTAGCGCGTGGCTGAGAGGGAAGGAAGAAGGGTCCTTGTGGAGGCATCTGTGGCTCCTCCATTGCCGATGATCTCATGTTTCACGGCTGTGCAGCCTGCTCTATATATATCTATCTTATGTGCAGAAATAAAGTTAATTACAACGTATGACGCTTACCGTACAAGGTAAAAACGAAGGGGCATCGGTTTCAGTACTTGCCGTGCAAGGGCAGATCCCGCGAGCTCTGGCCGACCCAGATTTGAAAGTCGCCGTCCGGCATGACCCAATTCTGTTGGCGAGTGCTCCAGTAACTGAGATCCTTGCGACTTAGGGTCATTTCAACCGTCTTCTTCTCGCCCGGCTCCAGAGCAACCTTGGTGAAGTTGCGGAGCACCCTGTCCGGAAATTCGACCCGCTCTTTGTCGCGCACAAAGGTCACCCTCTCCCCCTGGTCGTCTAGCGGCACCTCTATTAAGTCGCCATCTTCCACCACGTCCGATGGGAATGACACGTAGGCTTGGACCACGGTCTGGCCAGCGCGGGTGCCCGTGTTCGCCACTTGCACTTGTACTTTAGCCATTTTTTCATATAGCGACGGATTTCCACCAAGGCCACCACCGGCTTCAGACGGCCGTTGTGGCAAGTCGTAACCGTCGGGGTAGTGTGTATAATTTGCTGCGGCCGTACCGTCCAGCGATGGCAGATACGAATAGATGTACTTGGCCAGCGCGTGGAAACCTTCCGGGAACAGCACGTTTTCGTTTACGGGTGGACGAGTATCATACTCTGGCGGGGAAGCCTGGTCTTGCGGTCGCGACTTGGGCAGCCGGGACTTCCATTGCATCGACTTAATGGACAGCCTAGACAACTCGAAAGTGGTGTAGGAGAGACCGAAGCCGAACTCATATCGTGGCGTAATGTTAAATTTGTCAAAGTACCGGTAGTCAATGTACAGTGCGTCCAAGAAGTCAACTTGCGGTACCGTTGCATTGTTCTCATATAGCACTTGTGCCCCTGGTCCGTAGTCCTCCAGGCTCTTTCCAACCGTATACGGCAGTCGTCCGCTCGCGTCAACGTCGCCAAACAGGACATCCACTAGTGCATTGCCGCTTTCTTGACCGGGCAGATGGGCAAAGAGCACCGCATCCACGCCTGGGAGATCAATCCATGACTCCACGACGACCGGACCAACGGCGTGAACAATCGCCACTGTCGGGCCCCGACAGCTTTTAGCTACAGCTTGAATCAGGGTGTCGCCTCCCTTCTGCAAGAATAAATCGTAACGATCACCGTGAATGCCCCCAGCAGAGATATATCCCTCGCCGGAGTTTGCGTTGGCGAACACGAGGCACAAGTCTTTATCTTGGACATCCACTGGCATCACCATATTCTGCAGATATGGAGTTATCTCGACGTCGGCTTCCCAGGCATCCTGCAAAGCCTCCAGGGGACTCACAAGGAAAGGAAATTCCACTGTCCCACTGCCCCAACCCGACGCCAATGTGCCCTGACTGCATCCACGATCAGGGCACGCATTCGGTCCTAAGGCCGGGCCAGCATCGTCACCGTAGATTCCAATGCGGTAAGGACTAGGGGGGTTACGAGACAGCGGCAGGGTGTTATTGTTATTCTTCACGAGGACGATGCCTTCTGCTGCTACTTTTCTCGCGATGTCCCCGTGTCCTGCGCCAGCATCCACGTACTTGTTCACAACACCCCATCCTCCAGCCAGATCGTTTGCCTCGGCACTAGCGTGTTGCCACCAACCGGTTTGGTCATCCGTCCACGAGGAAAAGTTGGGACCGCCCTCACCGTCTGGCGATGGCCGTTCCCATTGGTCCTGTCCGAGATGGTACCATGCCGCCACGATACGAGTCACCATGTCGTTCAGTCGCTCCATGGGGACCGACGTGTTCAGCACAGCACGCGTCAGTTCGCTGCCCCACAGGGACTTTCCGTCCGCCCAGTGCAAGCCGTCGCCGGGCATGCTCATGTCGAGCCCACCCAATGCGCTGTTGATGCCCGATCGCTGAGCCAGCCAGTCGGACTGCACAAAGCCTTGGAACCCCAGCTCGTCCTTGAGGATACCGTTCAGGAGTTTGCTGTTTTCGCAGGCGTGGCTGTTGTTCACCATCTGGTATGCGCACATGACGCTGGCGACGTCCGCGCGGATACTCTCCGCAAAAGGCCATGCAAACACCTCGTGCAAGGCACGATCGCCAACGTTAGATGACAGCGCGGTCGGAATTCCCCACTCAAAGGGTTGTCGAAAGTGTTCCTGCTCGTTCATCACGAAGTGTTTGGCGGTAGCCATGACGCCATTGCTCTGAATGCCCTTAATCGTCTCCGCCGCAGCAACTCCTTGCAGCACGGGGTCAGAACCGAAAGCCTCCCAGTTTCGTCCACCTGCGGGCATCATTCCGAGAGGTCCCATTGACGGTCCGAGAAGGACATTGACGCCCTTCAAGCGTGCCTCCAACCCCAGCGCAATCCCTCGTTCCCGGATTAGGTCGCGATTCCAGGTGGCTCCCGTAGTCAAACCAGGCGGAAAGGCTGAAATGTGATCCGCGTATCGTATTCCCATCGGTCCGTCTTGTAAACATAGGGAGGGGAAGTGAACGGATTCGGCCGGCCCTACGCATGTAAGTAAACGGTTGGGCACACAAGGGTATACCAAAGACATACCCGTATTACCCACACAGAGGCCCATTTTCCAACCGGTCCCAGTCGTGATATTCACCTTGTCGATGAGGGTCATGCTGCCAACCAACAACGCCGCTTTCTGATAATCCGCTTCCCATTCCTTTAAGGTCCCGCCCCGCGGAGTAGGAAACCATGATTCCGCCGGAATCATTGACTATGACTTGTCAGCACACCCCGCCTTACCTCCCGCGATCATTTTATAGACGACAGTAAGACAACATACATAATCCAAGTCCTCCCCAACCTGCCTCGACCTCGCAAGGCTCAGGAATATCAACACCAGGAGGACCAAGACCACCACGACGCCGATCAATACGCGCCACCAATATTTCGAGTAATAGACCGTCTGCCAACCTGTCCGACGACCGCCTGTCCGTTGTAGTAAGCCCTGGCTCTGGCCCCTTTTTACCCCGACCCCGTATCCGTCCGAATCGTCGTCATCGTCATCCTCTATGTCATATTGTCGACTTGCCGAGAGCAACTCCTGCTCTGCCTCGGTTATACTGTCCAGATACGCTTCGACGTCGCCAGACTTTCGCACGACGGGCACATAGGCGGCGGCGGCGGCTTGATTACTGCGGGCTCCGTTGCGATCTACACGACGGAGTTTAATGTCGGAGTCGTCCTCGCCCTCCGATGGGTCGGAGAAGGGAAGGGAGTCGGCATCCGAGCCATATTCTTTATCGTGGAGCTCTTCGGGGATCGATTCGTGCAATGGAGTGTACCGCTGAGAGCTCTTGGCGGACGATGGTGTGTCCCGGAAAGGGGGAGGCGGCATGATGTTTACGCGCGAGGAAGCATGGATAAACGAGTCTAAGAAGAAAAAAAGGAAGCCGGCGTTGACGGGTCGTCAGTGCTTCACCTCCACACGTTCGAGGAAAAGGAGAAATGCCGTGCAGTGTGTAAAACCAGAAATAGTAATGATTGTTCAGTGCCACCAAACGGCCCAGACCCGGAATGGGCCAATCAGAGGGCGGCCAGGTCGGAGCTTACGCCATGAGGGCCGATCCGCTTGGTCCGTTTCATTGCGACGTGTCATTGTATTAGACGAAGATGTCGCATTGTCAGGTATTCTTGTGGAAAGTATCACGAAAGTATTGGGGAAAAGAGGAAGAGAGAAGCCGGGGAAAGCAGTTACAAGCGTCGGAGGCATCACGCTTACTCCTTTGGGTCATCCGCAGCCTTACTTATTTTGTCCTAGTGTGGGCTAATTGGGTCTGGTGCATGTTGGACCCTGAATACTAACAACTACTACTAGTGACTACTATGCCCATTGTATCTTAGACCGTCGTCGAGCAAGACCTGGAGATCTCCTTCAGAAGCAATTGATCCCGCGTTTCTTGCCGGTCTATGTTTGCCGACCTTTCTTTTCTTTTTGGATAACATGGTAGTGTTGTTGTTGAGCGCCCGTCATCTCTTCGAGGACCCTCCCCGGATCACCTCGCATCTGGGGATCCTTAACCTGTTTAGTTTGTTCTTGGGATTTCCTGATAGCTAATTGTCCGGCCTTTCGAGTTCTCTTCTCCGCCTGAGGTTTCTTGCCTCTTGCTATTTTTGAGCACGCCGAGCCACAGCACGAGCGATGACTGATGGCAACCTGCGCTCTTCTGTTGATTGCTTGCATGGGAGCTCAGCTTGACAAGAAAGCCTCAATTATCTTACCTGGATTGCTTGCGTTATTCGAACAGCCGAGTCGTGCGCGGCCTCAGCGATTCAACAACCCAAGCACTTCAACCAGATCCGGATGAGTGTCTATAACACAAATCACCATGACGCACTAAGCATCATCCGCCGTGGTTGGTGGACACCATCCAATCTGACCAGCCGGCCACTGCAGCCAGACCCGTTGTTGCGCATTGAAGGACCGGTAGATCTCACCCATCACATGTTCAGGCCAGCCCTCTACAAACCAATAAGAATTCAGCTGCTGCAGCAGGACCAGGAAGTGCGATAGTAGAAGCAAGGCAGGCCACTTTCGCTGTTGAAGATCAAACACAAACGCCTCGGGGAGCTGGTAAAGCCACTGGAATGTTTTAGCGCATCGCTCGCCCCTACCGACATCTATTTTCCTGTAAACATAATGAAAGGCGTTGGTTAGACAAGTGAGGACGTGTACGTATACAGCAGGCTGAATACCGTCACCGGCAGTATAGTATTCTGTCTCAATCAATCGCTCGCACTCTTTGAGGCGCACTTTCCATTCGGGCCACGAGTGTTCATGACATATCCGCGGGTTGCCGTGGAGCAATCTCTCTCTGGTTTCCGAACTGGGACTGGACACCGGGTCTATGTAGAAAAGGTCTCGCGACACTTCAGTTATAGATCGGATTCCTCGCAGTAGAGTCAGCCATTCGGCACAGTCGGAATCACCGAAGGCAAGATATTCCCCCTCTCGGGGTCCTTTGGCTAGCGAGCATAAGCAGATCAATACCGCGCTGCCATACACCGCGTGACATGTGCTTTCGTTTAGTCCAGCTATCGAGGCGCTCACTTGGGTGAGAGCAGTGTTATAGTGACGATCGCCTTCCAAGATGCGTCCATGTGGCGCACCCATGCCCGGCAACCGAGCCATATGGTAGCTCGCAAAGGCCAGAGCCAGATGCAAGATATAATGGAAGCGAAACCCTAATTCCGGGACAGCTACCTGGAGTGCATGCATTCCCGCGTCATCATCTGCCAAGGTCGGCGAGGTAACCGATAAATAATGATGGAACAGCTCTAGGTCAGTCGTGTTGAGCGGGAAAGTAGTCTTAGTAGGCGTAGGAGGGACCGCTACCTTGGCTGTCTCTTTCGTGGTCGTTGGTCGCCGCTGATATCTTCTTTTCGGTAATTTGAAATCCGTCTTGGAGGATGATATAAAGACAATGCTATGATGTGATGAGGGCGTTGTGAGTTCCACTCCAGGGGTTCTGATGGAACCTGTGGATGTTATTTCTGATGGAGCAGACTGTGGGATCGTGAAGTCGCAATCAACGTCGTGGCTAGTGCACTGCCCGCATGCCGGGTGGACTTCATCGCACTAGAGATTGTTAGTATATCTTTGGGAATCTATCTGGCAGTTGTCGTATTCGCATCCCACCCCACAGCCAGGATTCGGCACTCTTTAAGCACTTACTTTTATTCTGCGCCGCTTACAATTCCCACATCCGTTACGGGATTTCCGATGAGATCGGCGGGAACGTATTATCCGTTTGGAGTCCGCCCTCGCCTCCATCGTCTATAAGCAGGATACTTCACGGAAAAGGACTGGAGGGGAAGAATATTGTGAACAAGGCCCAGGGCTTGGAAAGGTTCACTTGTTGAAAAGTGTGGCAGCTCAGTCACAGTTGCGATGGGTCCACGATTCCATTTCGGGCATAGCCGCTACCGTACCCTAACATGTTTAAAGAGGTTGCCTGGTGCGCATACTAGTATACTTGGTAGATTCTTACTGCACACAAGCTCTTATTGACTCTGCTGCTATTGGTCCTTTTATTCAGAGATTGGTTGTCATGGATTGCACTGCACTCGATATTCAAGGCAGGCGCCTGGTGTATCATCATCTGGGAACGCAATGCAGGCGGAGATTTTCAAAAGAAGAAAATACTAGGCAGACAGGAATAATCCACAGAGAGAGCGCTTTTTCATCCCGATATTCGATTCACCAGCAGAACATGCCCCATCATCCCATACGTTATCATCCTTTAACCGGCCCATCTTCTGCACGACTCGCCGAGAATGAAAGACCAAAAGCAACGCCATCATGATCCACATAAGCATTGCATCAAAGACATACAGAAAGATCTCATGAGAAACCACAAACCTGCCACTTCCCTGCAGATATTCGAACTCCCGTACGACGCTTCGGACAAGCAGCAACACGGTCGCAATCTCAATAGCAACAAAGACACGCTCCCATGGATGTGTCACTGTGACAGCAAGGCCCGCCAACCGAAGCCTGTCATGTACATAGCCACAGGAGAGAATATGAAAGCGGCCACGGCGACAAGCTGTGTGAGCAGACCAACAACGGTCAGTGCCCTGCTTTCTGCCGTTTTACTCGGATCTCCTGATGTCATGAGCCCGGCGCCCATGAACTGGGTCAGGATACAAGCAATGTCGACGAACACGTAGGGCTTCGTCATCCAGCGTGGGCTAACCCAGGAGTGACGTTGCCTGTCCAGCGCAATGTGTTCGGCCGGCTGTCATGTAGATTGTGGCTGCTAGTAGCGGGGCCACGACAAGGAGGAGGATGGTTTGGAGGACGAAGGGACCTGTCCTGGCGGCGTCGCTGGCTGAGGCGGCGCGGCCGTAGTACCCGGAGCTTCGCCTGAGACTGGTCGAGGTTAAACACCGACTTTTGTGATATGCCGGGGGTATATATCAAAATCACGTACATATGCCGCCTAGGAGAAAGGAAATGAAGTGCCACGTGCGTAAGGAGATAAGACTATAGCCAATGTAGGCAACGGTCACGGCGCCAAAAAGAGCGACAAATACGAGTCCTGCGGCTTTATTAGGCTGATACTCATAGACAACAATCTGCGTGCCGTTGGCCACAGGCCGATAACCATGCTGGGTGCTCATGATCAAGGGTAATCGGAACATAGGTCAGAGAAGTTAGACATAGTATAGTCAATAGACATCGCCGATGCAATAATTGGTATATGGCGACAGTTTGCCTATATGCTGCAAATCAGCAGCAACCGTTCTCGTATAACATGCCATAACTTCCAATTCTAGAAATAAGCATAGAGCGAACGGGATACACGATCGTTCTCTGATGACGCTTAAGCTTAGACAAGTTATTCAACTCATTCTTAGGGCTTAATGGTGGGGTTACCGGATATGGAACTTATTCGTATTCGGGCTCTAGCAAACACTTTTCCCTTTCTGGCGAAGGGCCCGCTTCGACCCAAGCAGAGATATACTAGTAGTATCCGACAATAAAGATGGGTCTGTGAGAAAACAGTTCCAATAGTATGTATGAGGTCATGGGCAGTATCGATCTCCCTCAGGCAGACGCGTTCAAGCATAAATAGCCCCCTTATCCAATGGCGAATGCTTCAACCATCATCACCCATCATGCTCCATCTCTTCGCCCTAGTCCTGGCAGCTTGCCAGCTGAGCACCGCACTAGAATGCAAATGCGTAAGGAATCCCCTCTCTCACCACCACTCACGCATGGAAAATTCTTACACGGCCTAGTCACCATCTGAACCCTGCTGGCCATCCGACGCAGACTGGGCCTCCCTCGACGAGACAATCTCAGGTCACCTTATTCGCACCGTCCCCCTAGCTGCAGTATGCTACCAAACCGAGTCGGTCTATAACGCCGAAGCCTGCAATGCTGTTCTCGCGAATTGGACAAGCTCCGCGTTTCATTCTGCTGATCCGGCCAGTATCGATGACCCCATGTGGGCGAATAACAGCTGCAACCCCATCTATCCAAACGGAACCAGTCTCACAGGTAATACCCGGGCCGGCGAGAAGGGTTGTTCAATTGGCAGCTATCCCCCATATGTTGTCAACGCAACGGAGTCTGGGCATGTAAAAGCTGCGCTGAAGTTTGCTCGGCGGTGGAACCTGCGGCTGAATATCAAAAACACTGGACATGGTTCGGAAAGAAGGTACGTTTACTATAGTTTGTACATTGGGATATTCTATCTTGATACCTCCCTCTGCTTGCTGTCTGCTTCAGATTGGCTAACTTAACTTGCTTTAGTACGGCTCATGGAAGCTTATCGTGCGTGACGCTCGCCCATTTAATGAGGGAAATACACATGGTTAACGTTTCTTTTAGGATCTGGACCCATAACCTAAAGCAGATCCAATTCCATGAGACGTTCCAGCCTCAATCATGCGCGACTCAAATAGGAGTAAACGAAACTCAAATGGCAGTCACCCTCGGCGCAGGCGTGCAAGACGGAGAGCTATTCAAAGCGATGTCGAAGCACGACGCCATCGCAGTGGGCGGAACCAATGCTGTAAGAAACACAATCAGTCCTCCTCGGAGAGAACTCCAAGCTCACAAGAATGAACAGGATGTTGGTGTCGTGGGCTGGGCAACGGGTGGTGGCCATGGCCTGGCGACCGGCAATTACGGGATGGGCGCTGACAATATCATCGAGGCGGTCATCGTCACGCCTGGAGGTGAAGTGGCAATGGCTAATGCTTGCCAAAATGAAGATCTCTTCTGGGCCATCCGCGGAGGCGGTGGAGGGACATTTGGGGTTATTCTGAGTGTTACCCTGAAAGCGTACCCAATGCCATCGGTGACCCTCATCGATCTGTCAATGACAGCCAAGAATGGGACTCGTTCTTCGAGCTGGTATAGATTTGTTGCCCGGGCCCACGGGTACCTGGACCTCTTGCAGGAAGCCGGCGTTCATGGGTACTATACGATGGGTGGAGACTCTCTGGCACTGCAGGGTGCTTTGCTCCTCTATGACGCTACGAATGGAACAGTGGATGAGCTTCTTGCACCCATGCGAAGGTTCTTTGCTGCCTCCAATGCAACAGCTACCTCGAACCTCACGCCGGTTGCAACATTGCCGTGGTATGACCTGGTCAAGATGATGCCCGCTATCGAATCAGTAGGCACGAAGCAAAGCGCCAGAGCATCGCGGTTTATCCCTCAGAGGGTAGTCAGAGATGATATTGAATTATTTGCTGAGACTCTAGAGGCGATCTCCTCGGGGCCTGTGAACGTGAGTAATTACCTTCCACTCCGCTTTTGTGAAGACTTTCAGCTGAGACGACAACCACATAGGATGGAGTCTCGACTCCTTCGATCTCTGGAACCATGACCGGCAGCAGGACGCCCGTCGACAATGCTCTTAACCCTGCCTGGCGAGACGCTGTTGTGCATATCATCACGTCGCAAAGCTGGGACGAATCCCTACCTCCCCCTGTGGCTGACCAGGTAGTCCATAATATGACGTACCAGAAAGGTTATGCTTTGCGACAGCTGGCGCCTGATACAGGTGCTTACTTCAATGAGGTGAGACGACCAGGTGTCTATCTACTAGAGTATGCATTTGTCGCTGATGAGTATATTCCTTATGTAGGCCAACGCAAACGAGCCGAATTGGCAGTGGTCCTTTTTCGGCTCTGGCTATGCCAGACTCCAGGCGATTAAGCAGAAGTATGATCCAGAGGGTCTGCTCTGGTGTCGTCATTGTGTAGGAAGTGAGGGATGGACGGAGCAGGAGGATGGGAGGCTCTGCCGCGCGTTTTAAAGGGCCATCGGGTTAAGAGGATAACGTTTCAAGTTGTTCTGATTCATCCTCATCGTTGATTATAAATTTTATCTGCTGTTAGCGGTGTACTCGTACAATCATAATCGTGACGCTAGATGTAGATGGCTTAGTTCAACGGCCCTAAGGAACAAGGCCCGAAGATGCTCTGTATCGCTTCAATAGCATGATAGACTTTTGGTACCTCGAATTCTTACCTTAGACCGCTTCTAAGCCGCTGCTTTGGGTCAGACTCTTGAATGATAAAGTAAACAATATTATTTATACCGTGAAACCTGCTGTCCAAAATGACTGCTAAAACTCAATAAATGCGTACCCTTCCACTACGCTAGTGCTAGTATGAGTACTAAGTCATTAACCCATCATTCAGACTAGGCATTTCTAATATCTAATTACTCGTTCCTTTTCATATTGTTCATTTTAATTATGTGATTGAACTAGGTCCTAAAACTATCATACTGGTAGGTTTCACCCAGAGAGGGCATGACGAACAACACTGATGCAGATAACCCTGATGCTCATTTGGAACTAGACAAAGGAAATTAAAAAAAAAATCAAATGCTCCATGGTATAGTCATACAAATCATAACGCAATTACAGCTTGGACACCTGGCCCGCTGAGGAAATCTCGTTGTACAACAAGCTGGTCAAGAAATCCGCATAATCCTCGCCCGTCACCTGGCCGGCGAAGTAGCGGGCTGCCAACTGGTACTTGTTGCCCTTGGGGCCCTTCTCCGCCAGGCTGTCGGCCTGCTCCTTCAACAAGCGCAGCGCATAGGCCTTGTCGACCTTCTTGCCCTCGGATGTGATGACGCCGTGGTGGGTCCATTGCCAGAGCTGACTACGAGACACTTCGGCGGTGGCAGCGTCCTCCTATTCGGGGTTAGTCTGATATTCCTTACGGGCCTGTAGAAAAGGGGAAGGAAACGCACCATCAGGTAGTTGATCGGAATACAGCCGACTCCACGGAGCCAGCCTTCCATGTACGAAAGACCGATGTTCAGGTTCTTCCGGATGCCCTCCTCGGTGATCTTGCCAGGCACGTTGGTGTTCAAGAGATCGTTGGCGGTAACATGGGCGTCCTCACGGCGCACGAAGAGCTGGTTGGGAGTGGGCATGTGCTTGTTGAATACGTCGGAGGCGATCGCGGCGAGAGCCGGGTGCGCCACCCAGGTACCGTCGTGACCAGCACGAACCTCACGCAGCTTGTCGGCGCGCACACTCTCCATAGCCTTGTCGTTGGCAGCCTGATTGTCCTTGATGGGGATCTGAGCGGCCATACCACCCTGTTTCAATTAGCATGCTTTGCGCATGGATTGGCGTACTGGGGATGCTTACCATAGCGTGAACTCCACGACGGTGGCAGGTCTTGATCAACAGTCTCACATAGGCATCCATGAAGGGCACAGTCATGGTGACGTCCGAGCGATCGGGAAGGACAAAGTTGGGGTGCTTGCGGAATTTCTTGATGAAGGAGAAGATGTAGTCCCAGCGACCGCAGTTCAGTCCCGAGCTGTGTTCACGGAGTTCGTAGATGATCTCATCCATCTCGAAGGCCGCGCTGATGGTCTCAATCAAGACCGTACCACGGATGGTTCCGCGGGGCATGCCGATGTAGTCCTGAGCCAGGTTGAAGACGTCGTTCCACAGTCTGGCCTCCAGGTGGGACTCCATCTTGGGAAGATAGAAGTAAGGCCCGAACCCGCGAGCCACCAGCTCCTTGGCGTTGTGGAAGAAGTAGAGACCGAAGTCGAACAAACTACCGGAGATCGGCTCTCCGTTGACGGTGAAGTGCTTCTCGTCCAGGTGCCAGCCACGGGCACGGGCGATCAAAGTCGGGAGGGTGCGGTCGGTGCGCAGCTTGTATTCCTTGCTGCCCTGCTTGAAGTCGATCTGGCGACGGATGGCATCGTACAGGTTGACCTGACCGTTAATCATGTTCTCCCAGGTCGGGGCGCTCGAGTCTGTGTCCACCACCGTCAGCGTTTCTTCCACCAGGAGGTCCCCGCGAAGAACATACCCTCAAAATCCGCCATGTAGGTCCACACATCGGCGTTCAGCGCATTCACCACCATCTTCCGGTCCGTGGGGCCGGTAATTTCAACACGACGGTCGACGAGACCGGGCGCGGGAGGAGCACCCTTCCAGGCGTCATTCTCACGGATGTGCTTGGTCTCTGGGAGGAAGTCGAGGAGGTGACCCTTGTCAAGCTCGGCCTGGCGATCGATACGGCGCTGGAGAAGAGCTTTACGGGTTGGGTTGAAGGTGCGGTGGAGGATGGCCAGGAAGGCGCACGCTTCCTTGGTGAGGATCTTGCGGGCGTCGTTGGGGATGGCGCCCAGGATGGCGACATCCTTGAGCTGCACGTCGATTTGACTCATGATGGCAATCCTTGTTCTTGTCTCAGGATGTAGCTAACGAACAAGTGTACGAAGACAAATTGGAAACAGACAAAGAGAAGAAATAGGAAGCGTCCGAGGTACGACCAACGGGTATATAAGTACAATCGGCTGGAGCAATGGAGCAGCACTACGTCAGAACCATGGACAACCGCGGCTGATGGGAACTCTGGGTTCAACCTGATAGGCAGGAGCTACATTGTGAACGGTAACGCAGGGTATTGTAATTCAGCATGCTCCAGAAGCTCTGAATTGCCCTTCGATTCTGAATGGACCTGCGATGGGCCCGGAACCAGTCAGTGGCCCCCGTCGCATATCGATATCGGCGTGGATGAGCGGAAACTTCCTAATCGGGATGCCGTTTGGGAGCTTCCAGCGCCATCCCGTGACTTTGCCGCGGAGAGTCGGTATTGTGACTGGTAATACCGATACGCGACCAGGCCTGTCCGTCGCTCTCGGCCGACATTCCCCACGTCCGATTCGATCCCCTCACCCGGGGGCCGCCGTATACCGATAAGCTCTTTATCAATATTAGAACACACGATGACTACAACTCGATACTTATATCCGCCTCGCTACTGCGACCGGGCAGGAATCGACGTGATGTGCTAATTCGACGGCCATCCGTTCGTACCAAGTCCCAGTCGATCATGACCACGACGGTACGGTTTGATACAGTTTTCGACGCTACTCACTTGTTCGCAGGAACTGCCGAGGGATAAGGATAATAGACTCCCCGCACATCCGAGTCTTCCACTCACAACCGCGGCCCTCCCGAGCGTCACCATGATTTGTTGCAACCACGAAAAGCAAGTCTGGCCTCAGGCGACCGATTGATTCCGATGTGGTCACGCTCCGATAAGATAACCTAATTGCCCCAACGCTACTGGTTCGCAACGGTGGAAATTATAGATCTTTTGGTTCGGTCTATCAACGCGAGGGGTAACAGGGCGACAACCGGATCAGAAATCAAAGTGCGAGGGAGTAGTTCTCAACTATACGGCTATACTGTTATCCTACGGAGTAACCTGTGTTTGGGACTGCAATGGATTGTTGGTCCCTTCGCCTAACTGGAGAGAATGGCATGTGATCCTCCTGAGCATGTGATGTTGTAGCTTGTGAATCATCATCTTCACCAGATCCCGGTTGTCGGGAGTCCAAGCATCGGGATGACACGGGCAGTCAGATACTGCGGTGCTCTGGTTGATCTAAAAGTCTACCCGAGATTTCTGAGCTCTGCAGAGCACAGACAACGCTAAATGAATTCATTGGTATCTAATAACTCCATGTCATATCCGCCAGCCGGGGCTAAGTCTAGACCGTTTCAATATATCGCCGCACCTCCCTAGAGACTGGTCAGTACACCACGAAGACTAGATCAATGCAAACGCTCAAACATACCAATCGGTGACGGCCTCTTCCCACAGGCGCACTTCATGTTCCCGGGTGCCGCCAAAATGGTCGACGAAAGCATCCCCAAACACCTCCCGTGCGACACTGCCCTTGCGCGTAAACGCGGCGACAGCTTCCTTGAGGGACTTGGCCAGACGCACCCCCTGGTCGCTCCCACCCCCCATCTCCTCACCTTTAGATAGCGGGGGCACTGGGATCTCCAGCTTCTTCTCCACGCCCCGCCATCCCAATGCGACAATAGCCGCCATGACATAATGCGGATTGGCATCTGCTCCGGGAACTCGCACTTCTAGCCGGGTGGCCTTCGGGCTGCCTGTCGGCGGTGTAATCAATCGAATAGAGGCCGCCCGATGCTCCAGGCCCCACGAAACCGTGACGGGGGCCCAGAAATTCTCCACAAGCCGTTTGTAAGAGTTGACGGTCGGCGCAAACATAGGCATAATATCCGGGAGACCTGTGAGAACGCCCGCTAAGAAGTATCTGCCCAAGTCGGAGAGATAGGCGACATCGGGGTAGGGTGGAGATGGGTCTGGGGTATCGCGCAGAAAAGCATTCTTTCCATCACTGGTAACGAGCGAGATATGCATGTGGCCACTATTACCAGGCAATCCCTGTCGGGGTTTTGCCATGAAAGTGGGTGTGATACCGTGCTTGGTTCCAATCGATTTGACGACATACCTGTGTCGCAGTTAATATGGCTCAGATCGGTCCTATGAATGGCTTACTTGAATAGTCCTGCTTTATCTGCCATCTCCTTGGCTTCTCCGAATTGTAGCGCCTGACAACGTCAGCATTGGTGGGTTCCACCCCCGGGTAGAGTACTCACAGCTTCAAACACACCGGGCCCACTTTCTGTATGCCATCCTTCAATGTCGCATTTAAATTGCTCGCACGCATCGAAAATGCCATAATAATAATCCTGATTATGAATAGGGCGGGTTAAACTGTATCCGAACATTCCCTCGGTTAGGGAAGGTAATGCTTCAACGGGATTCTCTCTCAAAAAGGTCGCCGTGGAAGACGCGCTGCGCTCGGGAGATGGATGTGATTCCGGTACACGAAATTGATAAAATTCATACTCCGCTGAAGGAAGTCAGCATGTCCATATCTCAAAGGAGGATGCGGCGAGTTTGCGCACCCCCTGCCATCGCCCGATACCCGGCCGCCTCAGCCTTGCCAAGTGCGGTCTTCACCAGACCTCGAGGGCATGCACACACGGGCTCCCGAGTATCGGGATCGTGAAAGCTAACGAGGAAGAACGGGACGTTGTTCTCCCAGGGAATGCGACGGAAGCTGCTCAGGTCTGGAATGGCAACAATATCCCGATAGCCGTTCTCCTTGTTACTGATGGCCAACTCCTTGAAATATGTCTGATCGTGCATGTCCCACCCGAATATCACTGAGCAGAATCCAAAGCCTTCCGACACGATCGAAAGGAACTTTTTCTTGGAGACGAGCTTCCCGCGAAGCATCCCATCGACATCCACGCCGGCTAACTTGACCCGGGTATCTTGTTGCAGGACCTCGGCGACATTGTCGAGTGTGACTTCGGGGGAAGACATGGAGCCCATATTGGTGCTAGCAGCGAAGCGATGTCAGTTCGAATTTAAGAATGGAAATAGTGGGAAGGCATGAACCTACAATCAAGGGAGAGTCACGGTTCAAGAAGGGTGCGGGCGGCGGAGCGAAGGAGCCACAGCGGGTCATCTGTTATCGGCGCCTTATCGTCAGCGGATCAAATGACCGCCCAGGAGACAAATTGTGTCCTTCCCCCTTGTCCATTTGCATTTTAATAATGTTTGTTCGTATGGAAGTGCCCAGTATGACCGGAAAGTCTGGTCGGGACATTGAGCTCTTCATCAGTGTCGTTCTGGAAGGAAGATGACACCAGGAAAATCCTCTACTCTTCCGTCCCTCGTTATCAGTTTATCGAGTCACTTGATGTCACTTGATTCCACGGTTTCCACCATAGCTTAGATAATAACAATAACGGTGCCCCGCGTTTTGTGGTGTGTTGTCACCGGCTGCTTCTTCAATTGATAGAAACCTATCCTTTGCGAACCAATATTGACTCGTTCTACTCAACTAACCATAGTCGAATTGGGACTGTAACCTGTTGTCCACCAAGTTATCACCCACCCTAAACGTGAGTCTTGCATCTCGTTGATGACATCATCCTGGAGTCCGTTCTTCCCGCCGAGGATAACCACTCACTGATCATTGCTTGCCGGCAGGAATACGACACAATGGCTACTTCAGTGGGCCGTCTTCAAGGCAAGAATGCTATAATTACTGGCGCTGCAGGGTGAGTTCCCTGAAGGCAATTCCTTTCAGCGACGTACTAATATAGTGCAGAGGAATCGGTCTCGAGACTAGTATCCTCTTCGCCCGCGAAGGTGCCAACGTCCTCATGGCGGACATCTCTGCCTCTGCCCTCGAGAAAGCTCTCACCAAAGTGAAGGAGGTTGTTCCCAATGCCGCACGAGTCGAAACCTTCAAGTGTGATGTTTCCAAGGAGTCCGAGGTACAAGCGATGGTAGAGTCTCAAGACAGCTGGGGCGGAACCGACGTGATCTTCAATAACGCGGGTATTATGCACGCCGACGATGCTGATGCCGTGGACACGCCAGAGAAGATTTGGGATTTGACACAGAACATCAACATGAAGGGGGTATGGTTTGGATGCAAGCATGCCGTACTCAGTCTCCGTCGTCACAAGAAGACTAAGGGTAGCATTATCAACACTGCTAGTGTAGTTGCCTTAGTGGGCAGTGCCACTCCTCAGCTGGCGTACACTGCCAGCAAGGGCGCGGTGCTGGCCCTGACCCGTGAACTGGCCATTGTGCATGCTCGGGAGGGCTTCCGCTTCAATGCACTGTGCCCCGCCCCGCTAAAGTACGTTTTGCATTAGCATGGAGCTTGACTGATCATTATGTTGACGGTGACAGTACCCCGCTCCTGCAAGACTGGCTGGGCGATGATAAGCCTAAGCGGTTCCGTCGTGAGGTGCACTTCCCGACCGGACGATTCGGTGAGGCCATTGAACAGGCGCATGCAGTTGTTTTCCTTGCCAGCGACGAAAGCAGCTTCGTCAACGGTCACGATTTTGTTGTTGACGGTGGAATGTCCAAGGTACGTGATTTTGAGATTACGAACTTGCTGAGGAGGGTAGCTGATTGCATGACAGGCATACGTCACCCCCGAGGGCCCAGCTACCCCTGCTCCTAAGAACTTGGCCCACTAGATCCGCATGTTTCTGCTTATATCATACTTGTCGAGGAAGGTCTTTATTTTCTAATGGCAGATGCAATAGAAGATCTATTTAATACCTCCAGCCAGCCCATAGTGTAGCAGGCATCGTCTATTCCGGACCTCATGAAGTCGAAATTACCTGCCGCTAGCCTACTCAGTCATCCTAAACATACTAGGGCAGTGAAGCCCAAGATCCATATCGCAGATCGCGGTGACATATTTCATAATACAGACCTAGTACGTACACTACACTGGTGTGCAGCCCCTTGCCACAAAAGCCTTTTTGACTATATGCATTTGAGATCAAATTAGGTATTATCATTCAACTCAATCTGAAATGTCGCACCTTAGTTGCCTTTCTACTTGTATTCTCAAGCTGAGTGAAGTCCGGAATCTATGCCACCTCGGCTTCAATGATCATCTCATACTCTTGAGGGTCAGGCCAAAAGTTGATAATCTTGAAGCCAGCATCGGTTAACAGCTTCTCCCACGCACCTTGCGTCCGTTCGGAAGCCGACAGTAACGACATCATCTCCACGTCCATTGTGGTTTGGCTGATGCTTGCTCCTATTGGCGGAAGAACGATGTCGTAGATGAGGAGCTTGGAGTAGCCCTTTACCATTGCATTTCTGGTGTTCACAAGCAGTTGCTTCGCTTTGTCATCTGGCCAGTCATGGAGAACGGCGTGCAGATAGTAAGCACGGCTCCCTGCGGTTCTGGTTTCAGTAGGGCACACCTGCATTTCTAGTCCAGAGTGTCTCTCACCTTTCACAGGCTGGGGGAAGAAAAAGTCATGAGCCATAGCTGTGATCTTCTCATCGAGCCGAACAGTGGCAATCACCTCGGGAAGGTCTTGCAAAACGAGCGATCCAGCAGGGATGTCCGGATGCTTGGCAAGGACGTGGGATATGTCCGTCCCGGTGTTTCCACCAAGATCAACCACGAATGGAGAGCCATCGTCCAGCTTGGCACCATCGAGTAGGGCGGTGGTATCGTAAACCTTAGTCCATGGGGTCTTCCATGCTGTCCAGGCTTCCATATGGCCGGTGAAAGCGTCAAAATACGCGGGACTTTTCTGCAATCGCCCGAAGAAGGTAAGGCCGTCCGGATCAACGCCCGTGTAATTATTCAGATCAACGTCCGTAGGCTCCTTATAAGAGATCTTGGCCAGATAGGCCGGCAAGTTATGGCCAGCCGCAATATATTGATATGTTCTGGTCAACGCGTCAGAACAGCATATGGACCGATGACCGGACAGGCATGCTTACGCTGCTTGAAGCGAGGCACGAACTTTGGTACTCTCGTCACCGATAGCGTACGAGAACGCAGTCGGTTTGAATGTGTCTTCTGCAGTTTCCTCAACTACGTTGAAGGCTGCTAGCAAGCGGAAGAGCCGACCTGTACGCCTCCAGTGAGCCTTATGGAATCATGCTAACATGAGGTTCAAGGCTTACGCAGCAGGTTTGTATCAACGGTGGGGGTGGTGAACTCTACCAACTCGTGGATAGTCTTCTCACCCCCTCCAGCACTTGTCCAGGACTTCCAAAGACCCACGTTAATGCATGTTTGCAGAGCGGCAAAGACAACAGGGTGTTCAAAGCAGAAGCCCCAGGCGCGCTCATAGGGCGTTTCCACTCGAGCAAGCAGTCGACGGGCTGCAGCGCGCACTTGTAGGCGTTCCACTTCGTTTCCGCCAAAGGCCTCAGGCTTAACTGCATCTAGAGCAGCAATGGTTTCTAGGATCTGAGACCGCATGTTGACCTTTCTGATTTGGATTTCGGGGTACCAAGGAAGGAATATATGATCAAGTTGCACCAGGCCCGGCGGACGAGGTGGGCGACGGTATATATGGGCCGACGGTTCCCATTTCGCTAGCAGCGCTAGGGCCAAGTGTCGAATCTCTGATGAAGCCAGCGGGGTGAACCCCTCAGCACTAACGACCAATGCCCCACAAGAGTTCAAGATTTCCTGCGTCTGAACCGTTAGTACGGAAAATAATTGGAAACCTTCGTCGTTAGATAGGTTAAGAGAGCTCGCAGGATCATCGTTTTGTACACTTCCCAAGGACGGCCCAATGTGCTAATGTATGTGGTTAAGCCCATTCAGGAAAGATCGCTGCATGTATGGGCCACGCCACCACCAGTCTAGGCACCGATGGCAACATGCAGGGGGTCAGTTCGCCGGATCGCCTGGGCCGCTCTGTCACTCGGGTCCTGAGTAATTATGTTCATCCTGCAACGCTACGGTGCACCTATGCCGATTTCTTGGCGTTCTTTGACTTTAGATCGGCAGCGGAAAACGATGTCGCCCGCAGTACAGGTCATATCCCCTTTCATACTAATACATTAGAGGCCGCCATGCTCAGATCCTGGCGTACTTTGGCTGAGGAGCAGTAGCAGCAAGATGGTGTCGCTCAATCTACAGGTCATAATCCCTTCCATACTAATACTACACGAATGGCCGCATCGTCTCGTCTTGGGGAGGAAACTTTTCTTCCTTCTCTCACCCCAATGACCTTTCTTTCACTCTTATTTGTGAATCTACTGTGGCCATCTTCGACATGAGCGCATACGGAGGTTTAGGGCCCATGACCAATGCGGTCCTTTGGGTAGAGGTCGTGATTTTTGCTGTCTTCGTAGGGCTAAGGCTCTATACGCGAAAACACATTCTGAATTCGATCGGCCTTGATGATTATATGGTCGTACTTGCATTGGTGAGGGACCAAACCGGAATACCCAGCTACTTGGGCGAAGGCTGACGTGCGGCAGATACTTCACATCCTTTACACCATTTTTGTCAGCATAGGAACCCACTACGGCGTAGGGCAACTGTTTGCGGATGTCGGCGATCCAGTTACCTATTCCAAAGCTACCATGTATGAAGTGTTCAGCCAGGTGGCTGGTATCATGGTCATTGGGGTTGGTAAATGGGCCGTTGGCACCTTCCTCCTACGAATTGTGCGCAATAAAATTCAGATTTATTTTATCTGGGGTTGTCTTGCGATCACCACCATTATCACGCTGTTCGCCAGCATCACCGTTGTGATACAGTGTTTTCCAGTCCAAAAGACTTGGAACCCAACTCTGGAAGGAACCTGCTGGCTCGACTTTTCCAAGGTGGGCTACACGGTTGGATGTGAGTGCTGCATGATCTTGCCCTTAACGTGGGTTCATGAATGAAAAAGCCTAACCCTCGTTCCAGCGTGGTTCGTCGCTGCGGACTTCTCCTTTGCGATTCTTCCATGGTTCATTGTCTGGGATCTCAACATGAAGCAAAAGGAGAAGATCACCGTTGCCTGCGGTCTCAGTCTTGGAATCTTGTAAGCCTGGAAAGCCCCGCTGCTTTGGACCCATGTCTGACATGAAGACTCCAGCGCTGGAGTATGTGGTATCGTTCGCACCGTGGCTCTGGCCGGCCTGAACGCATCCGAATACATCTGTACGTTCTCTTCGTCCCGTTCAGGATGGTAGAGCTGACCCAACTCGAAGATGATACCGTGCCAATGCTCATCTGGTCCGCAACCGAAAGTTGCGTTACGATCATGTGCTCGACGATTCCCGTCCTCCGTCCTCTCTACGTTCGCATTAGGTACGGCACAAAGGACGAAGGCAGCTCTGGCAACACTTCCTACAAACTACCATTGTACGGTAGCGGTCGCAAGTACGGTAGACTTTCGAAATCCGGTCTTGACCCTTCCACCGTTGAAACGATTGGCGGTTCCCTCCGGGCACCTGCTGGAAACTACAACACCAGCAACGTTAGCAACGAGCATATCCTTGGGGACGTTACAGGCATCGAAAGGACGGACGAGATTTCCGTTAGCTATGAACAAGTCGAGAAGAAAGTCTAGGAAACGGCTCACGCTGTCGAGTACGCCGATCCATGCCTGCTTGTCAATCTGGGCCGAAGGGAGAGCAACCTGACGTAGGGTATCCGAGGGTCGAGTATGGTTGATTGGTGGAGGGGACTCACTCGATCCAAACCTAGTTATGTAGGTAACTTAGCTGATAACTACGATGTGTCAGTCCTCCCAGACAAGCTTCCGAAGGTCCCTAGTAAATCCTTCGCCCTCCATAGATTTCCCAAGTTCATTGCATGAGGCGTGGATCGCCGCTAGGGAATTTCTCCTAGGCTCGTGGTCATTTTCACCAAAAAATGGATAATGCACAGGAATATTCTCCGTATTCCTCCCAATTGATTGCGGAATAATTGGCAGAGGAGTATTTATCCGCCGGTGCAGACTCCTTCGCGATCGAGTAGACCTCAGGAAAAGCCCGGAAAAGAGCCGAAAGCCGATTAGGTCCAACACATGTTATGGAATTCCCCTCCAGGCGAAACGAAGTTTTTTTTTTAGTCCATGCATCACAATCGGATTTACTATTCTCCCTCCTCCCCAGTAGATCTATCACACGAAGATTCCCAAACATTACCAACGACATCGTTAGTGCTCACTAGACGACTCCATAACGAAACAACCCTGTGTCAGGTTACACTAGATCGTCCACGGAATCATTATTCAACCAGAAACTATATCCATTAGTGGTGTGTGGGTGTAGGGCGTGGCTTCCAAGCGTCCCGCGGGCTTGGGCCTTGGGACGGCATTCTAAGTTCCAACACACCATTTTTAGGTCTGTGGCTTCCGGAGGAAGACTTCCGGGGAAGCCATCTAAGGCTGAGAAAATAGTCTATGGCTAGCTCGGGCCTGTCATAAAGCATATCTGGCTGGGATTAGGGCTCGCTAGATCAAGCAAGGGGGCACGGGTGTGCCAACCGAGATTGATTACGGTGAGATAGATACAAACTCTGAGGTCTGTGCTTCAGGAGTCATTTACAGAGTACATTAAGTTCAATGGGGGGGGTTTGAATCAGGGGTACTTTTGACGTGGGGGAAAGAAATAACCAGAACGAATATGAGAATATGAAGGGTTGTGGGAAAAAACATATATCTCGCTAGGATACTCACAAAGCTTACTTTTGATATGTCAATAGAGCTGTCGATCCCATCCCTGACCAACTGATTACTTAGCTGGTGTGTAGGGGTCAGAAAGCAACTGGGATTCTACATTTCCATTCCGATACCCAATCATGGCGTCTTTCAGGGGGCTTTACTGTGGCCTTTGTTTTTTGTTGGGACTAACCTGATCACATGACCGGATGTGATGTCTCCTGCCTCAGGCTGAGACCGTAAGACATCGCTGATTAATATACTTGAGCTGCGCAACTAGTTAACTAGTTAGTTACGGGGTCATACAATATTAATCAAAGCTGACGTTGTGTAGCCAATGGTCTTATAGGTAAATTATGTTTATATCATACCGATATGATTTAACACACGTTTTGACCAAAAGCCTAACAGCTTAAGAGTCAGCACAGCGTTGCCCAAGGACGCGCTTGTAACTCCGAGCCCTACAGGATTTGTGGCGCTCGGGCGTGTGGAGCAGAGTGGACACAAACAACGAATAACGCATTCCTTGCAATTGTGCGTTTTCAGCACAGCTGTTAATTCCAGCATCTGTTAAATCCGATGCTGCCAGTGCGTCAAGCTTCCAGCTTTAAACAAGGGTGGAGCCCTACACCCGGCACGGTTCCAATGATCGCTTCGGTATGAATCCACTCGGTGCACACCGAAGACTGGAACCAACCGGACTGGAGCCAATGACGAAATGCTCGCCTCGTCAGCCATGAGGTCATGAATGGATTTGTTTTCGTGCTGGGCTTTAAAATATGGTGTCACCCCGGAATGGAATTCCAACTACACAAGCATTGCTATTCGCTCGCACTCTGAACCCATCATCACAGTTAGCAGAATGTCCTCCGGCGTATCCTTCAAAACAAGCAACGGCGTCACCATCCCCGGTGTCGGCTTCGGCACCTTCGCTAACGAAGGCTCCAAAGGCGAGACTTACAAGGCCGTGCGCCACGCGCTGAAAGTCGGCTACCGACACCTCGAGTGTGCCTGGTTCTATGCCAATGAGGACGAGGTGGGACAGGCGATTCAAGATTTCCTGAAAGAGAACCCGTCCGTGAAGCGGGAGGATCTGTTCGTTACGACGAAGGTGTGGAACCATCTGCATCGGTATGACGACGTGCTGTGGTCGGTGGAGGATTCGTTGAAGAACCTGCAATTGGACTACGTGGATCTGTATCTGGTGCATTGGCCCATTGCTGCCGAGAAGGACGAGAATCATCAGCCGAAGCTGGGACCGGATGGAAAGGTACGGTAATCACGATATCCAGACTTCCCCGATAATGTTACTAACAGTATGAATGAATAGTACATCATCCTTCAGGAATTGACAAAAAATCCCGAAGAAACCTGGCGTGCGATGGAGAAGATCTACGAATCCGGCAAAGCCCGCGCCATCGGCGTGTCCAACTGGCGTATCGAAGGTCTTGAGCATCTCAACAAGATTGCCAAGGTGAAGCCTCAAGTTAACCAGATCGAGGTGCACCCCTTCCTGCCTAACACCGAGCTCGTCAACTACTGCCAGAAGAACGGCATCGTGGTTGAGGCGTATTCGCCCCTTGGGTCTCAGAATCAGGTCCCGAGGACGGGCGAGAAGGTGTCGGAGAACCCGACGTTGAATGCGATTGCCAAGCAGAAGGGCTCTACTTTGGCGCAGATTCTGATCGCCTGGGGCTTGAAGAGAGGCTATGTGGTTCTGCCGAAGAGCTCGAACCCGGCGAGAATTGAGTCGAACTTCAAATCGGTCGAGTTGTCGGATGAGGAGTTTAAGGCTATTAATGATGTTGCCGAGGGAAGGCATTTCCGATTTGTGAACATGAAGGACACCTTTGGTTATGATAATTGGCCTGAGGAGGCGTGAAGAATGGGTTCAATAAAAGTAATATAGTTTTTAGACATTTAGCAACGAACATTGATGATTATTTGACTTGTGCTGACTTGGTAAATGGGTTGGGGAGCCTTTTCCATGCTATTCTGTTGACCTGTGTCCTGGCTGTTACGGGTTTTGGCCTTCATGACCTTGCACATACTACTACGTGAGATGCTTTGCTTTAGGACACACATGTCGTACTGAGTACACAAAGTCAATGCTGCGCTGGGGTTATTGAACTAGTTAATTGACTTGTAGAATCGCTAAGTTTGTCATCCAGTTCATCAAACTATCCCACGATGTAATCACGATAAAGAACGTCAAGTGCTGGCGTCACCTTGAATCAGGTATGCATGTTCCACAGTTGGAAAGACCCAAGTCGTACCAACAATGCGATTGGCTTATGTATGTACCATCAAGCGTCAAGGACGCATTATAGTAGTACTAGTAAGACAGTATACTAGCTCATAAAACCCCGGAGTTGTAGTCCGGCCACACACCGACCCTATTCGTCGTCGGTACCTCCGGACCAAAAGCAAGATTCCCGTAAACTATATTGAGGATAAGAAAGTATCAGTGGAAGTATTTGACTAGGCTCAGACCCAATGGATCAGATAGAGTCGGTAAACCCGACCCATTTCTGGCTGTTACCCTTTTGATATGCATATACCACCGAATCCAGTAATCCCTCAATAATGCTCTCGCAGATGATCTAACAACAGCGCACAACAGTACAAGATGCGATGAGTGGGATCAAACCTTGTTTCGTGTGCGAGCTGAGGTTGAGGTTCCAGCCAAATCTGGAGGTGAAAGGAGGGCCAGAACCATTGAGGCTACTATTATAATAATAACCTTCATCTTGACTAATGGGATGAATAGAGAAGTAGGTTTGTGAGAGTAACAGTATATACTACTGTTAGTATTGTTAGACGAAGTTCACATGGTGGCTGATATTGATTTAGCCATGTTGTGTTTAAACTTCATCTACTTACGAGAGGCGCATCAAATGACATGACTTGAATGGCCGAAACTCATCATCCGAGGAATCTGTTATTCCGACATTGGCTCGCCTGTAAGAGGTTCTCTGTAAGCATAAAGAGTGGATAAAAGCCGAAATATGGCCCAGAACTCTCATGGCTTAGATTACCAACAAGAAAAATCGGCAAGGACCGTTCCTTCTGGCCGTCTTTACTTTATTAAACAGTAGCTCCACGTCCAGTTAGCATACGACATGGCTTGCTCTAGCGGTGATCATCATATCCATCGTTCAAGCAGGAAGTTTCACTCGAGAGCCAGTCGCATACCCTGTTTTTAATATCATCTTCGAGACTATCAGTGCCTACAGATGTGTGGGAATTACTACTGGGCTACCAGACCAGACATATAGTTTCTCAGGCGGTTGGCATTCTCCGAGTAAGGCATAGAATGACTCTTCTGCTGACCTCTTTGCTGATGGGAATAGGACAGTCCAGGTATCTTTGAAAGCACGACATTCATACTATGTTAATTATATACCCAAAGAAATCCATAACAGTCATACACATCGCCAACCTCTCACCGACAACAAAACCATGTCTCCCCACTACTCTTATACAACTCACCCCCGTTGCCATAATCGATATCCAAGCTTGAACACAACCTGAACCCCTGGCCCTCCAGACACTGAAGCACATCTAGTATGGCCACTCGACTCAGCACCGCTCCTTCGTCCGACGACTTAGCCCATAGCTTTCTTTGGAACTTGACCTCGAAGTTCCCGCTCACAAGATCCTGATTACAATTCTTGATCCGGTCCCCAAAGACTGCAACCAGGGATAGGGCCAACTCGGGAGGCGCGTTGATAAGGTGCATGAGGTCATCGGCGTCAAAGGAGATGCACATCCAAGAGAGCTGCTGTGGGTCTTGGCGCTTGAATATCAAGCTATCTGTGCAATCTGTCAGCTTGTCTACTGTAGGGAAGGTTTATCCCAGAGTAGCTCGAGTAGCAGCATGAAAATGAAAGAAATAAACAAAACAAAACAAAATCCAACAACGCAAATAAAGAAAGACATTCAACGAAACAAAAATAAACATACCCTTCTGCCCAAACGACTTATAATTCCCTATGCGCCCCAACCCCCCGGCAGCAGGGTGAACACCCCAACCCTCTCTTGCAAGAGCATCCAGAAGCCCTAATATAGCGTTCCGCAACGCAACCTTCTCATCATCATTGCCGTGTTCAAAGGGGTTTCCACGCAGCTTGAACTCCGTGCTCTCGTAGTACGCCTTTACATTTTGGATGCCCTTGGGCCAGTGTTTCTGGAGTGTCTCCGATACAAGCGCGACAATAGACTCTGGGAAGCGTATGAGACGAATACGGTCGTACCCCGAAATTGAAATCAGCCCGTATTGCGACCGCTGATCCTCATCTTGCAACTGTGTCTTGTTGTCGCCTGGGATGGCGGTCGAGCTGGAGCCCGCGGCTTCTTCGTAGGCGGGGGGTTCGTCGCGCATTCTGAAGCAGGTCATTGTTAGATTGAGATGGGTATTAGTTATGCCTGTGTGAGGAGAGGTAGTTAGTTAGTTGTGCTGACGTAAGTCTAACGACCTGGAGAAAGATCGGTGGAGAAATAGGCAAGGCTGCTATGTTCTTATATTCGCTGAGGTAAGACTCCTTCGCCGTAAAGGATGAGTCTAATACTTTGTTGCCTGATGTTGGGGGTGTAAGATCACAGCGCTCGAGCCATAGATTGCAACTCGTATAGCCCAATCCTAGAGGATAAGAAGCTAGCCAATGTGAGCTATGGGATGAGACTGCGCCACCTCGGGCACTGAGTATCTACATCTTATTCGTCATGATCCATGCACGCAGGATTTGACTATGTGTGTTGCATGGAAGACAAGGTTGTGATGGATGATGTCACGAACGCCACCCATTCGTGGCTGAGCATTGAGGTCCCTTTCGTCAAATGGAGATGTCCACATGATATTGATCGTGGCTTGTCTTGATTTGAGTATCCCAAACGACCTATCATGATAAGCACCTATTGTGTTAGATATTAGGGCTTGAACGCTCGCTGGGGCGTCAAAGACGTATCTGGATGAGGCTAGGCATCTTGATGCGGTGTCGCGCCTGCCCTAACTTCGTACTCAATGTGTAGAAAACTTACGCTGTTGCACACCAAACATTGTTATTATTTTAGCATGATCTTAATTAAATATTATCTTCCGGGGTCTGTAGTTCAGGGTGCGCTCGATAAATCAATGTTGTGTTACTACAGTGACTACGGTCGAGAGTTGCGCAAACGGCAATGCTACGCGTTCCTAGAGGTGGAAAAGCAGAACTCCCCACATATACAGTACATATAGATAGACAACGGTGCAATTATGTCGATTGCTAAAAGAAAATCTCTGACTTTTCTAAGTAAGATTGTCATCTATGAAAGCAAACCGCCGGAATATATGGAGCAAGAACAAAAGCAAACGCCGAGCCGTCTATCGTAATGACCAAAACAGACAAATCATCACACTGCCCATGCAGCGAACAGAGTCCAGAAAAATGGTATAAACAACGAATATTTACTAAGCCTCGTCATCAGTATCCGGAGGCCTGGGGGTACCCTTGGGGCTATTGAGCCACTCAAGATGACGGAGACGACGACGAGCCTCCCGTTCCTTCAGCTGGGCACGGGTCATCTTCTTCTTCTTCCTAGCCTTGAACTTGAGTTCGCCCTGTTCTTCGGCGCCAGAGTTGACGGCCGAAGCAGCAGCCGAAGCAGCCGCACTGGTGGCCGTTGAGTTGACGGCGGTGCCGGCCTGAGGCGAATTAGCCGCACTGTCTTCGAACCGATCGAGCGAAACGCCCGTGTTGGTACGGGCAACAATGCGTCCATCAGCGACATGAAGCTGCTCGGGGCAGAGCGCACCCACGAATTCCTCGTTGTGAGAAATCATGACCACACCACCCTTGAAGTCACGGATAGCCACAGCCAAACCACCCAAAGAGTCACGGTCCAAGAAGTTAGTGGGTTCGTCCAGCACGAGCAAGTGGGGGTTGTTCCACATGGCTCCGGCCAACACAACCTTCACCTTTTGACCACCAGAGAGACCAGAGATTTGGTTGTGATTGGCGATCTCGGGATCCAAACCAACATCCTCGAAGTGCTTCGAGATCTCAGGAGGTTCCAGGTTTCTGAACCCGAGACCTTCGCGAGAAGCCTCGTGATCATCGAATTCCTGAACCAGCTTGAAGAATCCAAGTTCGAGCAAGGTCTCACGAGAAATCATGGTGTTATGCTTGGGAAGGAGACCAATCCATTTACTATGGTATCTGTTAGCGGCGGCGCGCGGAGACAAGCAGGTAGCGATAACTTACACTTCGTACTGGAACGACTTCTTCCACTTTTGCCGACCCATAAGGGCCTCAATGCGACGGGGGCCCCTGCCATCCTTAAGGTCGACCGGTTTCTCCAGCTGAGCCTTATCCTCTTCGGTGAGAACGCGGGTCTGCTTCAAGTAGACTTCGCGGTCGTCACCGTTAGCATAACGCCACTGGAGATACTGGCTAGGGGTCTTCTCCAAATGCATCTCCACGTGCTCGAGAGCGTGCTGCTTGATATAACCGATACGAAGGTTGGGGTGTTTCTCAACTTTGCCGGTTTGGGGAATCGTCTCTCCCGTAAGCATCTTGATGAAAGTAGATTTACCAGCACCGTTTCCTCCAATGATGGCAACACGGGACGACAGGGTCAGGGTGAGCGATGCGTCGGTCAGGGATGGCTTGGGGGCACCGGGATAGGTGTAGGAACAGTTGGTCATCCGGAGGATGGCACGGGTCTGGGACTTGATGCCGGACAGAATACCAGGGGGAGGGAACTTGAATTGAACAGCGCTGGCGGACAAAGTGTAATAGCTCTTTGCCTCGGGCTTCTGCTTGACGAAAGCAGCCAGGTTACCCTTGTAGCAGACCAGCTTCTTGCCTTCATAGTGGTAAATATCCGTGCAGACTTCGTCCAAGAACCCGGAGTCGTGACTGACAATCAAACTGGTGATGTCAGTGTGCTTCTTGAGGTATTCTTGCAACCACTTCACATTGGCAACGTCCAAGTGGTTAGTGGGTTCGTCCAGGAGTAGAACATCCGCCTTCATAAGCATGGCACGGGCCAACGCAAGCTTCATCTTCCAACCACCCGACAGCGACCCAACACGCTGCGACTGGCGGCCCTCGGGGCCATCCGTGAAGCCGAATTCGAGAAGCACCTGGCTGATGTGCTCCTGGCCAGCCTCTGCAATCTTGGGGTTCTTGGAGACGTATTCGATGATGCTCAGGTCAGCATCCTCACCCTGGTTATGCTCCACAAAGCAGGTTCGAACAACATCCTGCGGTGGGAAGCCCTCCAGCTTTTCGTTGGCGATACTGCGCATGAGAGTGGACTTGCCAGCTCCATTGCGACCACACAGGCCATAACGATGACCCTTCAGCAAGCGGAGGTTGGTGTGGTTGAGAAGAAGCATTCCACCGTAGGCGAGGGAGAAGTTGGCGTTGACAATCTCGACCTCATTGGGATCGTCGGGTTCGGGCTTACCAAACTTGCGGTGGTCCTTCTCGATAAAATGTGCCTGGAGAGCGGAGGCGACAGCATCATGTTTATCCTCCGGGAGCAAACCGCGCAGGTAGGGTGCGACACAGACAGGGATGCGGTCGTGCATGCGGCAGTTCACATCCTCCCGAACCATCTCTGCGATGTACGTCTTACCGAGCTCGAAAAGCGTATGCGCCTCGGGCACAGCAAGGCCGCCGTTGGCCTGGATCTGGGCATCCAAGACGGCGAGAACCTCATCCGGAGTGGTCTTGGTGACCGATCCAGCGTGAACATTGCTGTCGCTCATAGCCTTCTCCATCACGTTCAATGCGCGGGTGGCAAGCTCTCGGACTTCTGGCAAAGAAGCACGGTCCTTGACAGCCTGTACACCGGGGATGAGCTTGGGCAAGAACGTACGTGCCTCAGAGGGATCGTGCACGAGTTTTGTCAAGTTTTCCACGACCACGACCGTGCGGCGCAAAGTCTCTTGGGGCGTTGTCGGGGCGTTCAAGGAGCGCTCGAGCAAAGGAGTGAGCAAGGCCAGGACAGGCGAGGTAACAATGGCGACGAAAGTAGTTTGCGACAAGGCATGGATGGCATCCTGTAGTGTCTTCTCAGACGGCTGCTCCATGGTCTTGATCAAAAGAGGAATACGAGGGGCAACATCATCGTTGGACAAGAGGGTGGTCACCGCGTTCATGGCCTTGCAAGCCCGCTTAGCCACTTCAGCCTTCAGATCGTGCATGCCGGACTCCACCAGAGGAATCAAATCTTTCAGAGTCTTGCCCATGGCCTCGCGCAGTATATCCTTCTCACGTTCTTCCTCCATAGTTCCATTACCCATTTGCGCCTTGACGGCCATCTTCTCGACCAGGGAGTATGCGCCGACAAAGCCCTGCCACTTACCAGTGCCGCGACTGAGATAAGCAGAAAGGGCAGGCAAGAGACCATTGGCCATGGATTCAGGCTTGAGACAGGCAAACAAGGCATCGATTGCATACTGAGCGGAATCGCGCACGACTGCGCCTTTGTCGGCCAACGCATCGAGGGCAATACCAAGAACGCCACCATCTTGGAGGAGGAACACAACTTCGCTCAGAGGATGTTCGCGGGGGAAACGTTCGAACAGGGCGCCGAGGATCAGCATGGCACTCTCACGGAGGGCGCCATTCTTCTTATCACTCGCCGCCTTCTTGACTTGTGACAAGACGTCATATTTCTGAAAGCCAAGGCAGCCGACACTTTGAATCAACAAGTTGGTCAAGGCGTAGGAGGCATCAAGAGACTGCTGGGAGGTCTCTGCGGTGAAGATAGTGTTGAACAGGGACGAAATCTCCTCCGGAGTTGGAGGGACGGTAGATGGAGTCTTGGAAACAGCGGTAGCCATGATTGTATTTTCGGAATGAGGCATTCTATTGAATATGGGGCGATATCAAAATGCCGTGCGTCTCTCACCGGAGAGTGTGCCTTCGCTTCGACCTTTGCACTAAATCTGTAAGCCACTAAAGCGGCGTCGTCTGGTGGAAAAATTGAAAATGCCACAAAAAGGAGAAAAGAAAAGTAACAAAGAAATCTACACGAAATTCAAAACTTTTTGATGAAAATCCAACGGTCAGATCGGCCTCAGAGCGAGGGTCCGTCTTCAACACAAACAACAGGGTATATGAACAAGAGAAAGGAAAGAGGGGAGAGTGAAGAGACAAGAGGAAGAAGGAAGAAAATCCAGGCTGAACTGGAAAGATCACTGATAATGATGGCGGGGCGGCGATTATTTTTTTTTGGGCCACTGATAAGTTCCCTTGTGATTGGGCGCGGGTGAAAATCTCTGCCTGAGGCGCAGGGGCCAGGGTTTGCACCAATCAGAATACACCGCCTTCGCATGGGTTTTGATTGTTGGCTCAGCCCGGGTGGCTGACCGGTGCCTGAGGCAAGTATGGCTGGTAAGGGTCTAGCCAGGTGCCGGCTGTGGCGGTGCTCCCTTGGCATTCATGCCTCAGGCAGAGAGATCCATTTCACCCCGAGGCAGGCTATTCCACATCGGGGTTACCCCGCACGCCGGATCCGCCAACCCGCGGATATGTGACGGGACGGGGTTTTGGTTTCTCATCCAAACATTCAATACACCAGGTATCTTACATTCAACCCTCTGGGCGAGGACCAGCGGCATTTATATACTCTTTCTCTTGCATTCTGGAACACCTCTATAGACCTCTTTGCCCGGTGTAGTTTGCAGGTCTCTCTTATCCCACCTACACTGAATTAGACAATCATCTCGTATGCCGATGATCAACTATCAGCTTATCCCGAAGCATATGGTCTATCACATCCCTTGCAAGGAGGAATACCCGACCCTCGGTAATAAGAACAACAAATAAATATCAAAACAGATCAACAGTGTAGAATAATGATGTATTTTTGCTCTCTCTGATTATAGAATGGTAGAGTTATTTATTACTAGCAATTACTACATCCTTCCATCCGACCGTGAGGGAGAAGTGGTGTGATTTAACCTCTTAAGTAATTAAATTGTAGGAATGGGGGTTGGTTCTCTCCGCATGCAGCCGGGGGATTGCCTCGGTACCTCGTCGTCACCTTCACCGTTCCTCCGCGGCCAACCGTGCGTCCAAATCGGGCTGCGGTGCAAGGGAGACCCTCGGCGTATAATTCGTGCTCCCTCCTTTCGCTGTTCTTTCTCTTCCTTGTATATCTTCACCCTGAGATTTAAAAACTCCCATCGTCCTCCCTGATAGGCTTCGGCACAAAAACCTGTTCTGGTTTCCTGTGTTGAGTGTAATTCTACGGGCCTTTTCTTTACAAATAAATAAATAAATACACCATGGCCATGTCCATGCGAACCACTCGCCATGCTACCAAGCTGGCTCAGGTTAGTCCCCGGTCGCAATGGGTATCACCCTAATGCAGAAACTAAATCTGGCCACTGTGACAGTCTTCGCGTTTATTGGCTCAGTATACCTCTCGCAGATCTTATGCGACGGCGGAGCCCGATCTGAAGTCCACCCTCAAGTCGGTCATCCCCGCCAAACGTGAACTCTTCCAGCAGGTGAAACAACGTGGGGACGATGTGATTGGTGAGGTCAAGGTTGCCAATGTTATTGGTGGTATGCGTGGTCTCAAGTCGATGCTCTGGGAGGGCTCGGTCCTCGATCCCGAGGAGGGAATCCGCTTCCACGGCAAGACCATCAAGGATTGTCAGAAGGAGCTGCCCAAGGGTACCTCCGGCACCGAGATGTTGCCCGAAGCCATGTTCTGGCTCCTCCTCACGGGACAGGTCCCTTCCACCAGCCAGGTGCGCGCCTTTTCGCGCGAACTGGCTGAGAAGTCCCACCTCCCCCAGCCCATCCTGGACCTCATTAAGTCCTTCCCCCGCGACATGCACCCCATGACGCAGCTCTCGATCGCCGTCGCTGCCCTGAACACGGAGTCGCAGTTCGCCAAGGCCTATGAGAAGGGTCTGAACAAGGCCGATTACTGGGAGCCCACATTCGATGACAGCATCTCTTTGCTCGCCAAGATCCCCCGTGTCGCTGCCTTGGTCTTCCGCCCCAACGAGATCGACACCGTCGGCACCCAATCTCTCGACGTGAACCAGGATTGGTCGTACAACTTCGCGGAGCTGCTCGGCAAAGGTGGCCAGCAGAACCAGGACTTCCATGATTTGCTGCGTCTGTACCTGGCTCTCCACGGTGACCACGAGGGCGGTAATGTGTCCGCCCACGCGACCCACTTGGTTGGAAGCGCCCTGAGCGACCCCTTCCTGAGTTACAGCGCGGGTCTCTTGGGTCTTGCCGGACCTCTGCACGGTCTTGCTGCCCAGGAAGTCCTGCGATGGATTCTGTCCATGCAGGAGAAGATCGGAACCAAGTTCACTGATGAGGATGTCCGTACCTACCTCTGGGACACCCTGAAGTCGGGTCGGGTCGTCCCTGGCTACGGCCATGGTGTCCTCCGCAAGCCTGACCCCCGTTTCGAGGCCCTCATGGACTTTGCTGCCACTCGCCCTGATGTTTTGGCCAACCCTGTCTTCCAATTGGTCAAGAAGAACTCCGAGATTGCCCCTGGCGTTCTTACGGAACATGGAAAGGTAAATGATCATCTCGGTCATTCTCAAACCACCTATGCTAACGATACTAGACCAAGAACCCCCACCCCAATGTTGATGCCGCCTCTGGTGTGCTCTTCTACCACTATGGATTCCAGCAGCCCCTCTACTACACCGTCACCTTCGGTGTCAGCCGTGCTCTGGGCCCTCTCGTCCAGCTCATCTGGGACCGTGCCCTCGGCCTGCCCATTGAGCGCCCGAAGAGTATCAACCTCCTGGGCCTGAAGAAATAACTGACGAATTCCAATCTCTGCGTGTAAAACATGTTTGAATGATAGCGTATCTTGATATCCGCAATGAACGTATGTTCTTTCTTTGTTGACGTTTAGCCTTTGTTCTCTTGTTTGCTGGGATTAGTTTCCCTGCATCTAGCCATATGCCCAATTGCATAGACGCCAGATAGACTTTTAGAGAATAGAACTATATCGGATTTTCTGGTTTTATTTTTCGCCAATGACACGAATTCACGTATAGAGGCCGTCAACCTTGGCGTAAATACTATTTCATCGGCTGGCAGGGGGGCTTTTCTCGGAGCTTTGCCGGTAATTTGGCGTTGAGTACTGTTTAAGTTGCGATTTCAAAGATCTTTCTACACTTCTCGACTTGATCATGGGTAAGTAATTCCTATGAGGAACCTTGCGGGAGACCAATCGTCAATAGTTCGCCCTACGTTTATATATTCGGATACACTTCAGCATTGTCGTATACGAGTATGAACCTAGTGAACCACATACTATATACAGAAAGAGATACCAGTATCGAAAGAATTACATATAAAATCATAGAAGTGCCGCCATATCTATTATGATTAAAGTCTTTCCCAAAGAATATAATTTTACATGTTTTGAGCACTGATGGGTGAACACATCATGGATTCGAATATGAATTCAAATATGGATTCCCGAAATGGTCAGTCATTCGTTCAGTAGTAGCAAACAGCTCGCACCCCAGCTTGACGTAGAGATTCACTCAAAAAAAAAAAGGTACAATAGTTATGATGGTTACTGTACAACACAATCCAATCCTGGCGATACAGTCATGTTGTAAACGAAACAGCACAGTTACAGAGCTTATGTGGCCATTTCTGACTGTAGGTTAATCTCAGCTGTAGTCTTTATCGGCTTTTTATTGATGGGCTCATACAAGTGAGGCGATTCGAGAAACACTAGGATGGTCGGCCGAAGAGACAATCTTTATGGACAACACAGCGAGCAACCTTTTCGCATCTGCAGCGACTACCAGTGTCCGTCTTTCTAAAAAGCCGTCCTTGCTTTGTCGAGTAGAACTGAGCGATGTTGTCACAGTAACTCCAATAATAGTGCCAGCAGAAGGAGAGGTAATTGCAGTGGAGGTGTTGTCGACACTGAGCCGATGGGCTATGATCGAAGAGACCGCCGGCCGTATAAGTGACTTGGTGAATGGTGATATTACTCTTATTACAGGCCCAGTTGTTAACAGCATTACCTATGTGGGTTACATCGAGAAGGAACTGGACTTGCCGACTGAGAGCAATACGGGGCTCATGTCGAAGAACGTTCCAGTTGATAGATATGAGGCTCAATGAAATTGGGAGGGAGAGGGCAAAGCAGAAATGATGATTTCATAGTCACCTATTATCGGAGGGTAAACCAGTTATTCTTGCTAAACAATTAACATCCTCATATGCACCTTTAGGACGCCACTGTTTTAGGTACCCTTATACTACAATATGATTGATTGTACATTAGAAGCCATTGACACACGAAATAACCTTCCTTTTGTCAAAGATATTGGAAGGTTTCAACCCCACATGGCTTCTTTGTTTGTGGCAACAAAGATGAAGGCTGATATAGTCCACACCGTGTTCAGGCATCGTTTCACCAGGTGTCCTCGGGTAGAGCTTCCGCTGGCTCATATTGAGGGATTGAATGAAGCTAATGGAACCTTACCTATTGCACAAGGTTCCACGTAGAGGCCTGCAGTGAATATGTAGTAGATCTTAAATTGCAGGATATTCAAGATGACCCAGTGGGGGCTGATGACGGGAGCTTTAGGGCTGGGCATGTGACTATCCATCCCAAATAGCTGATAAATTCACTACGGGGGAATGGCCTCTAATGGGATATAAAGTACCTCTAGAGCCTGTTAACTGAAAGTCTTCTCATCTACCTTCTTTAGGATCTGCGAAACAAAGGTGCTACTGAACACCATCGTGATTGATTTCATAGCGAAAACAGCCGTGCACCTATCTTCCACAAAAATGTTGCTCTTCGCCGCTTTTGCCGTCTTTATGACCTTCCTCTCCACCGTACTCAGTCAACCCGTCGATGACATTTCACCTCGCAGTATCGGAGGCGTCAAGATTGTCAATAGTCTGCCCGCCCCAATCTACGTCTGGTCCGTGGCCGATAAAGAAGGCAGCATGAACACGCTTCCTGCTGGGGGTGGCACCTACGAAGAAATATGGCGTGTGAATGCTAAAGGGGGCCGCATTGCCGTCAAGGTGTCAACAAAGCCTGACCTAGAAGCAAACGATGTCATACAGTTCGAGTATGAAATGAGCGGCGACAAGGTCTATTGGGATGTCTCATGTGCTGACCTCCACCTACCCTCTGAGTTTACTACGCGTGGCTTTTCCATTCAGCCTTCATCCAATGACTGCCCCTCTATCAGTTGCGCTGCTGGTGATGAGCACTGTCCCCAGGTTCATCCTTGGTCAGAAGCCACTCATAGTTGCCCTCTCATGACGTCCTTGACGTTCAAGCTTTAAAGCCAACGATACTCTGTGATGAATTGGGGATAATCTTCTTCATTCTTTTTACTTTTGGCCAATGGCTCTCAATACAACTAGGATTATAGTTGATCTAAGTCCAGGTTGGGAGGCGGGGCCTTGTCTCTAAAGGATATGCGTTGAGCGACATATCCTGAATAAACAGTTCCTGAATCAAATATGACTTGAAATTGGCAGTGGAGTAGACACCTGAGTCGACAAACCTAGACCCATGAAGGTACATAGATAGACCTCTTGTACATTTTTCTCTGGTGGAATGGCCCCAATTTGTAGTTGACTTTGGCTCCTTGCTGCCTAAGGCAGACACCCCGTGGAGAGAAGACGGACTAGCCTGAAAGGGGTTAGCTCGGAATCGGCTTCCCGCACGATGTCCGTGTCCGTGTCGCCTCGTCCCTCCGAACAATTGACCGATCCAATATGTCACATTCAATGAATACATGTACGTCGGCAAGATGAGTGATACAGTTAGAGCTCGTCGAATATTACGCAAAACATTTGCGTGCGATGAGTGTAAACGGCGGAAAGTTCGATGTTCCGGCGATGATACTTGCTCCAACTGCGTCAGAGATGCAAAAGCATGCCGATACTCGTCCCCGTCGCAAAAATTATCGTCACTGCAAAGGTGAGGCTATCTGCTGCGGGTTTCACTTATATTACTCGGCCTGCGGTTTTTAAATGGTGGGAATATTTTTACTTACATAACCTACCTAAGGCGTCTTCAGGAATATGAACAACTTCGGGAGGACATGGAAAAGGCCTGGAGGACGTATCTTCCGACAGTTGATCTGCAAGAAGCACTTCGAACTGTACGAGAGAGCCGCCAGGTAGCTCCGGTAGACCCAAGCCAGGAGAGTAAGGTGACTACTGAGGTGGAACACCATACTGAGCAACTCCCAACAAACTTCACCGAACACAGCAACGCAGAAGACTATGAATTTGACGAATCTCAAGACTTCGATAACTCGATCGACGGTATGGGCTTCTTAACTGCTGATCCGCACAAGGCTGGATATACAGGACCGCAGTCTGGTATAGCTGCCTTGAAATTTCTGCAGTCTCTTCCCCTGTACCTTCCACTGAACAGCGTGAACACGCCCTCATCATTGGATGAGGATGATTTTCCTGCGGCACGATCTCAATCAATGGCTACAGTTAGCCATTATATTGATGACTACTTCGCTCTCTACCATCCCGCATATCCTATCTTACATGAAGGGACTTTTCGTGCGCGAATATCAGGTAAACCTTGTTCACGAGGCTGACATATCGTATTTACTAAGCGATTATAGGTGCCCTGGCTAAACCACGGGACGGCTCGTGGCCGCTATTATATAACACAGTTCTCGCCATCGGTGCATTCGTGGGCGATTCGAATGCGACTAAATGTGACATCCCTTTTTACAAGGAAGCGCGTAGACACTTAACAATGGATGTCCTCGAGAAAGGGTCTTTGAGCTACGTGCAAGCCATTGTTATAATGGCTAATTATCTGCAAAAAAGAAACAAGCCTAACGCAGGGTTTATCCTTATCGGCATCGGCTTCAGCATGGCTCTTGCTATCGGCTTGCACCGCGAATTCGGCATGCCAAGCACGTCGCCTTTCACCATGGAGATCCGCCGACGCGTTTGGTGGACACTGTTTGTCTTCGTTTCCGGGGCTCAGTTGACTCTAGGAAGGCCTGCAGTTTCCTTAGTCGGAGTGAACATCCGCCTCCCGTCAAACCTGGATGACCAGGATATTGCGGTCGACATGGAGCATTTGCCTGAGTGCAAGCCTGGGCCCACCATCACATCGGCTCTTATTGCTCAAGTGAAGCTAGCTAAGATTGCAAATGCCGTTCAGGTGGAGCTTCTCACACACCACATTCCAAGATATGAGAAAGCTATAAAGCTCGAAGAGAGTATTGGGAATTGGTGGAAGGACCTGCCCCCATATTTCAACCAAGATGTCAATCTGGAACCGCACTTGGAGTTACCGAAGAGGGTCCTTATATGGAGGTCGTTTCACTTGCGTATCGTGCTGAACCGGCCCTTTTTATTCGAGGCGATAGCTACACGATCAGCCATCAGTACATCGGAGGGCCCGATCAAGTCGTGCCTCGCGGCAGCTGACGAATGTGTCACGTCTATATGTGGATTCCTCAACCATACAGATAGTAGGAAAAGGGGTCTGGCGTGGTATGCGACATATTGGTTAATCACAGCGAGCTTTGTGCAGGCCACTTGTTATATCTACAGCCCCACCCATACTATGTCTCCGTCATGGAAGGAACATCTCCAACAGGCTGTAGATTGCCTTGAGAGCCTTGGATCATCGCATGACATGGCCTTCCGCGCACGGAATGTGTTACAGAAGCTCCTCGGTGAGGATACCTATCCCGTCTCCCGTTCCTATTTTGCCACGGTTATCAAGGGCTCACAACTAACACACAATAGAACAAGGCCATGGTGGTGACTTAACTCAAAATACTAGCCCGAACCCAACAACGGCCTTGTCACGCACTTCTCGTGCCCTCTGGGCTCCCCCGCCCGGTACTCAAAACCAAGCAATATACAACCCGTTATCGATGGGGCTAGAGGATAGCTTTACGTGGTATCCACAAGGCATGTCTAATGCGGAGCTTCTGGACGCAGCGGGAGGCTTCATGATTCAAAATTTCTTCGAGGGCCCAGAAGGACATTCAGGAACGAGCCCCTGGATGCCAATGTGATCACCATGCGCTTAATGCATGAACTCCCGACTTGGCCACGATCTGTGTCTCCACTTTCTAGCCACTAATCATCTAGAGATCCTAGGCTCAGCCAGCAACTTGCGGATGCGGGCACGTCGATACTGCAGCATGCACTTCTCGGACGGGCCAGCTAAGATACATGCATATAGCGCAAATGGTCAGTGACAATGATGCCCATCACTCCTTGGTCGTACCCAAACAGCCGCGCAGCTAGTTTGTATACATATCATGGATCCATTTCCCGAGTCGTCGAGGGATCATGTCCGGCGGGTGGGTGTATTGGTTTGTTTCGTTATCGGAGTGGCCACATTTTGACCTTCCCTGACCTGGTCACTTTCTCGTGCGATACATAAACTCACCAATTTGAATTATTCTACGAATTCTGGGGTGAAGCCATCCGGGGTGAGGAGTAGTTCTCAGGTGATATGTTGAAGAACATCATATACTTCCCCACGTTGTGTGTTGTTCGGCTTCGGCGATACCTCCGAGCCCGTTCTCCACTGAGGGACACCCAATTGTACATCAGCTGCTCGGAGATAGCAGCGAGAAACATTATTCTATGTGGATCTTTATCACGCCTCTTGCGTCTGAAAGTCGCATACAGTGGGTGGAAGGTCTACTGGTTTGGACCGATGGACCCCTCATGAATAATCGGTAAGGGCAGGAGTATAAGTATTTAATTTTCTACTTGTTCGAACCTCAAGTACGACCTACCAAAGCGAACCATAAGTTCAACAAAGAACACCGCAAGCCCTAAACACCATGTCTCTCAAAGGAAAGATTGCCCTAGTCACAGGCGGGGCGAGAGGAATCGGCGCTGGAATAGTTCGTGCTTTAAGCGAACAAGGAGCAAAGGTATGTAACTACGTTTCACCATTTTGTTCATTAATGGATTTCTGACGAAGAACAGGTCGCATTCAACTATGTTTCCCCATCATCGCGTACAGCTGCAGACTCCCTTGTCGAGTCTTTACAGAATGACGGCCACGAGGCATTCGGTATACAAGCGGACCTGGCTGATACCCAGGCCCCAGCGACCCTTGTTTCCGCGGTTTTGTCTGCCTTCCAAACCACACAGATCGACATACTCGTCAACAACGCCGGAGCAGGCGACAACAGACCGCTGGAAGAAGTAACGCTTGAAAGCTATAACCAGCTGATGGATATCAACGTCCGCGCCGTGGTCTTCATGACCCAGGCCGTTCTGCCTTACATCCCTCGCGGCGGCCGCATCATCAATCTCTCTTCTATCTCCGCGAGAGGCGGCTACCCAACACAGTCTGTGTACGCTGCCACCAAAGCCGCTGTCGAGGGTCTCACCCGCGTATGGGCTACCGAGTTGGGCCACAAGTATGGGGTCACAGTCAATGCCGTGAACCCGGGCCCTGTCGATACCGACATGTACCAGGCTGCCGGACCAGTCCATCTCGCCAGGATGGAGGAGCAGAATAAGAAGGTACCTGCTGGTCAGCGATGCGGCACTACTCAGGATATCGCAGATATTATTACATTCCTGGCGGAGGAAAGATCCAGATGGGTCACTGGGGATGTGATCTGTGCGAATGGTGGCATGCTATATACTTGATGTTGTTAAAATAACTTGTCCCATATTGCAATGACTTCTACAATATATATCTTATAAATTTAGACGAGCTTTACGCCGAAGGGTATTCAGTATGTTAATTGTTTGTGGCTCCGGTACTAAAATAATGGCTCCGACATTCATCTGGTATTTGTAGAACTTGGCGTTGATATAAGACAGTGCTGCTCTCGTCGCCTTACTTCTAGCCCTACGGCGTGAATACTCACATATCCTAAGATTATGCATTTCTAAAACACCCAGAGAGGTACTTCTTGCTGTATGAACTCTCCAATTCTCTCTGGCAGGTCTACGTAACGGCCAAACAATTGGTCAAGAACATTCCACCACCGGTGGATGCATCCAGCTCTAAGGCCTAGAAGACAGCATATACGCCTACAGCTATGCCAAACATCCAAATTATAAATCCATGTACCGAGTTATGCATTTCCTGCACGGATATAACGTCCACAGTAGTGAAAACACACACAAAAAAAAGCAGAAACAGAACTAAGGACATCTCCATTTTTGTACACCCCCAACCACTCCAACTCCCACTCTATTACACACGCCACCATCCATTAAAAGCAAATCTAATCATCCAAAATCTGCACCTTAATAGCCTTCGAAGCAGGGTTACTCGCCGTTTCAAACGCCTTGATCCCGTCCTCCAACGCGTACCGATGCGAAACCAACGGTTTCAAATCAATGATTCCTGCTGCCACCAGACTAATCGCCTTCGGGTAGATATCGTGATATCTGTACTGCCAGCGGAGATCGATTTCCTTCGCAGAGAGATGCATGAAAGGGATGGATTGGAAATCCTTGCCGACGCCGATCACGAAGACAGAGCCACCGAATCGGGTGGACTGGTTGCCAGATCAGTCAGGTTATCTGGTTTGAATGCTGCGAAGACGGAGAGGAGAAAGGGGGATATCTTACATATATGCCGGCATGGATGCTAGACTCCACGCCCGTGCATTCAATAACCAACTTTGCCTCTTGCCCTAGAGTCTCGATGATTCTGCCGGCGAGAGCCTTGGGCGTGTCCTCTCTTGTGACCTTCACTGGCCGGACGCGGGGAACTAGTTCCTTTGCCTTTGCTAGACGGCCTTCGTCCAGATCTGTGATGACGATGGGCTCTGCGCCCGCTGCGTTGGCGGCGAGCAGAGTGACCAGACCGATGGGGCCTGCGCCGCAGATCACCAGGGGATCGGCGAGGCGGAGGCCGGATCGGTCGATGCCTGCTAGGGCGACGGTTAAGGGTTCCAGAAGGGCGCCTTCTTCGAAGGAGATGTTGTCGGGAAGATGGTGCAGCCATGCCTCGGGGTGGGCGTGGTATCGTCGGAGAGTGCCGTGGTGAGGTGGCGTGGAGAAGAAGACCACGTCCGGGCAGGCGTTGTACTGGCCTGTGCGGCAGAAGTAGCAGGTCGGTTTGGAGCAGGGGATACCGCATTCCATGGCGACTTTGTCACCTGTTTTGGTTTCGTTAGTATGTAAGAGCTTTCTATGGTTGGTGGTAAACGGGGGGGGGGTTGGTTAGATAGTCGACTTACCGGGCTTGAACCGAGTCACGTCCTTGCCGACTTTGAGAACTACTCCGGCACTCTCATGGCCAAGGCCGTTGTCCCCTGTTACGACCATGTCGCCGATGTGGCCATGTTTCCAGAAGTGTACGTCGGAGCCACAGATGCCAGTGGCGCGGACGTGGACGAGACACTCATCGGGTTGGATCTCGGGGATATCTGATTGCACTAGGCGGAGGTCGTTGGAGGGGCTGGTGTGGATGGCATGGTTGTAGGGCTTGCGGTCGAGGATATCCATTTTGAATATAGGTATGAGAGTGATTGAACTGGGTTGGGATTTCTTGACTGGTCGTAGAGGAGCTACTTATATCTTGCTTCGGAGGCCGAAGTTGGAGAACTTGACGAGCTGCCATATTGGAGACTCTTCTCCATCATCAGGTGGACTGGCCCTTCGGACGTACCACCGAGTTGGAGGGTTGCTGGCCAATATTCATGCCACGCTCTTGCAGAGGATCATGTGTTGTCCTGCAAACCGAGTAATGATTCTCAGGGCCTGCGATTGTAGTCACTTGCGAAAGCCACGTCGGGGCCATCTCCGAAGGGGAGCACATATGCGGTTCCTGGTTGCTGTGTACCACTTCGGAATTCTCCCGACGCACCATAGCAGTGTATTTTGAGTAGGTCTATCCACAATGAGCAACGTGTTGAGGGCAAATACGCACTGCAGACCCTGGTTGATAGTATTGGCCTAGACTTGCCCTGCCCCGCATCAACTGGCTATCAAGCAGGGTGCTAATTAACCACCCTATTCTGCAGCCTCCACGAGGTATTCCGACGGTGGCCATACTGCAAGACTAGATTTCAACCTCCATGTACGAGGATAGGAAACTCATCTAGGGATGAACGGGCACGATGGTGATAGTGATCGGGTCCATCTTCGTTAGTGCCCCAGAGTCTACGATTTTCATCCTCCGCTTCTGTCTTAACCGAGGTTGTATTCTGTAGCGAGGCTCCATTCCTCTTTCTTTCCCAACGGAGTATTCCAAATTATTCTTAGTTCTACGGCTCATTGCTTGATATATTGACGACATTTTTTTGCACTTATTCCAAATAACGGCAGCGTTCAAGGACTGGGGCCAGCCTTGTACCAGATAGTCGTAAAGTGCTAGACGAATTTCGCAGGAATATGAAGGCTATTGGTCATACTTTGAGCCTATCTCATGGCCTACCTTCCTTACAAGTGACAAAGAAGGTATCGGCAAGGTACATGGTAGTTATCTAGAACCGAGGAAGGCGAGTAGCCGTTCTTTTTCGAGAGTTTACTAGGCATAACAACATGACTTTACTATTTTGCTCGGTGCTCCAACCCCTTTGCCATGTTATTCGAACTAATCCGTTTGACCCTGTAGAAAGCCTTTCCCTTGCTGGCTGTATATAGCAGCTATCGGAAGCAAAGGTCTTGCTCGCCAATAACTCGTTGACCACATCAAATCCACACAGGCTTGCATAACTCAACTCCACCCCTTCAGTAATTTCCCAATTTCGTGGATCAGCAGGCTTGCTCTAGACAGGTAATGCCAAAGGTCCGGTTGAGGTACATCCCAGAGCCCCATGAGATCGGTGCATAACTCTTCAGCATCCCAGTCATTTCCTGTCCGAACAAGGATATTCCTCATGACTGGACAAGGGAACAAGTCAATCTAGGTATGGTGGACATTGCTGCACTGGAGTTCAGTGGGCCATAATCTCCCTGGAAGAGTGGCAACGTCAGCCCCGGGCCTTGCCATGGGGAACGGAGATATATACTCATCTTCCATCCATTCCCACGTAATATCGAGAGCCACTATGTTACTGACGAAAGTGCGATGGACGTTCATTCGAATTAGGGAGAGGAGATGGTCTCCTCCAGGGCGGTTAAATTGGTATTTGGCGTAGAATTGGGTTGCTGTTCTAAGTAGGAAGGCTTTTTTTCTACATTAGGAATCTTAGCATCTGATATACCTTACTATTCATCTGTCGACGATCTCTCAGACAGAAAGACAGCATTGTCCATCTGCTGACTGGGAACTGCGCGAGCGTCAGGTAATCAGGGCTGTCTCTGTGGCGTAGTGTGGCTCAAACCATGCATAACAATTAACAACAAACACCGTCCCCCCTTCCATTCATCTCGTTATCTTACACCTACACAGACCTTCATAATGTTCGCTTCGATCTGGTCCTTCCTTGGTTGGAAAGAGGAGCCATCGCCAAGTCCTCCACCTGTCACGGTTACTGGAGTCAGGATACCAGCCGACGGCACTCCTGCTCATCTCCTCCCCCTCACTACGATTAATGACGATACATCCAGGGACAGCTTTCTTATCCGTGTTCCTGACCTACGCCCCTATTGGAATGTGGGCAACTCCTGGGAATATCGCGACCTGCACAGACTTGATTTGAAGTTAGATAGTCATATTCAGCGATCACATTATCTTCGGCTAAAGCATGATCTTTGGGAAGTGCTTCTACGTCGGGATCTTAAACCCCGGCAGCTGCTTCATCTCCGGCAACGGCATTTACTACCTGAACACTTTCATGTTCTGCAGCAGCAGCATTCTTCTTGCACGGGAGCTTACTACGTCTTCTACTCCTGGGCCCTCGACGATCTACCGGAAAACCAGTCTGTTCCCGCCTGGATCAGCGATATGGGAGATGGTGGCCACCGCCACTATTGGGGAGATGTATTTTTGGTTAAGATGGCCCCGTGTGACCACGGAGAGGATGAGTCGGCGATATATGAAGATATAGTTCCCCGGTTTCTAGATGTACTGGCTGAGGGGCCACTTCCTGGCGCGTCTCTCGCGATAGGGATTTGGTGAAGGCCTGTCCTATGACATACACAGCGGCGATGGGCTATAGAATTGCATAGTTAGGGTAACGGCTAATTATCGCGCAAATATCGAACTTACTCCTTCAGCACTGTCCTGGACTGGCCTATGGTCATCCCAAGCGAATATGGCTTCTTCAGATTGAACCAAGTACGTGCAACCATATCGTGGAATTTCTGGCAAAGCAGGAATGGCATCCCGGGCAGAGCATGCTTTTCTCAGTGTGGAGTATTATGTACTTCTTTATTTTACAATGTACATCTAATTACGATTCACCCACGCAGCTAGCGATGGAAGTCATACATACAATATGGACCATGAAAACAGGCGCGATAGTTGACCTTGCATCCGCTACCAATCTTTCTATCACTTTAAATCAACCACATAAGACCAATGGAGCGGACATACCACTCACAACCTAGTACAAGGTCCCACAGTGCCAGTTCTCCGGAAGGCTAGTGTTACCAGTACCATTGTACAGCGCGAGCTGGGGATAAGGACAGATCGGTCTTTGAATCTCGACACCGCCAGCAGGATCATCGTTCCACCACTTGGTAGGGATAAGATAATCCGGCGCGGTGCCATTCTCCACCCAGTCCATGATCGCGAGAACAATGTCATGCTTTGAGTCATTGAACCCAGGCACACCCCAGTAGGTACCGCCACTCAGCGAGCCACTTTGGTCAGCACCGTTGAAATAGTACGGGGCGTTCTGATCCGCCGGCGAGAACGTGCAGTGCTCCATACCCGGCACGGGGAAGAAACGATAGAATGAATCAACCGGGATCCCCTTCGGCTTGAGGGCCTCCACAACGTGGTTGAAGAAGTAGAATGAGGAGCCCGTTGCGATACTCGGATCCGAGTACCCGTGATAATGGATCAGTTTGCCGCCCTTTTCGTAGAAGGGGGAGATGTCGAAGTTGTCGGCGGTCGCATTCCCGGGGTTGATCGTCTCAGAGAGCGCGATCAGTTCCTGGCTGTTCCAGTCCTCCCAGGTCCAGTCGCCGCCAAGCTGGAGCATGTATTGGATGTAGGTGACGAAGTCTGCGTCGAGGGACGGGGCACCAACTTCGGTGCCAAGAGTGTACCCGGGGAAAATGAGGGTGTCGTTTGCGTCGACCCAGGGGTTGAAGAGCTTGTTGACGGTGCCGATTTGCGGGGATGTAAGGCAAGTCTCGTTGCTAGAAGTCGAGTTACAAGCAAGGGTGGTGATATCGAAGACACAGCCGAAGGGGTTCTGGAGGATATTGTCCTTCACACCGTCCTGGGGATCGCACTGCTTGAGGATCTCGGCGGCAACCGCAGACATCTGCTCACTTGTGACGTGATAGTCTGCTGTTTCGGGGAGGTTCCAGATGGCTGTTAGGACGTTCCAGAGCTGCTGATGGGAGGTCCACCACGCGGGAGCACCAGCAATGACTCCATCGAAGTCGTCGGGATATTCTTCGACTTCCTTCAGACCCTGCTTACCACCGGCTGAGCAGCCACGGTAGTAAGAGTAAGAGATTTCGTTCCCATAGTAGCCCTCCGTTAAGGCCTTGCCATTCACGACGGCATTGTGGAGGGCAACGTGGCCCCAGTTCTGCAGAGCCTGTTCGTTATGATAGCCGAAGCTACCGTTGTTTCCCTCGTGGCCAAGATCAGACGAAACGACGGCAAAGCCGTACCAGGAGACAGAGATGATAGAGCTCCAGCCGACCGAGCCGGAAAACTCACCGTTGCCGTTGGCGAGGAAGCGGCCGTTCCAGTCGTCCGGTAGCACGAAGCCAACACTGTGCTGGGTGTTGTTTGGCAGGGTGATGTTCGCTTGGGCAATGCATGCAGCAACAGGGAGCTCATAGGCGCTGATACCCATGGGGCTGGAAGTTGAGCCATAGTTCAGGCTAACTGGTGGGGTGAAGTTGTAGTGAGCTGGGTATTCGCTGGCATAGAAGACTGTTGAATTTTCGGGCAGCAGCTCAGTCAAGCGCGCCACGGTACAGTTCTTTGCTGCGTATACACCGGCGACCAGCCCTGCCAGAGGGAGGATGGACCATTTCATGTTGAATTGGGTGATCTGACGTTCGTCAGGGTTATTAGTCCGTGGAAAGGACGCAGCAAGTTGACGATGTATGAAGACATCTGGGAGTGCAACTGCCCCCGATTATAAGGAGCCGTTTGAAGAGCCGGAAATTACCTTTTCCTGGCATTCTAACCCGGTGATCTAGAACTTGAGTAAATTGCAGTCGTGGCTCACTGTATAATGCCCCGAGTTTCATTCTGAACGCGCGTTCAGGGTGGACCATGATACATAGATTCTAGATGATTTAGTCTGATGTGGGGGCTCCTCAGACCCAGTCCATCGTGAAACAAGAGGAGAGCATACGTACGTACCTGCATTACTGCGTAGATCGGGTTTCGAGAAGGAATATACGCAGCTCGGACTTGGTTTCTGGATGAGCCAAATTGCTTATTTGCGGAGACCAAGCCTATTGAGGCAATGGTGGACGGCGATCTGTGGAGCCTTTTGGAGCTTGGATGTTCATCGTTGCGGCACATCTGCTGGCAACCTTCAATAGAATGGCATTGTACGTTGGTAGAGTCCAGCCCCGGCCCACTGACTGTGTAGATGGTCGAGGGGATCTCGGTGGTCGTAATGGGTCTCCCTCTGTCTTGGTCTCCATCTTTTTTACAGATGTCTGTGCGTAAGGTGGGCGGTGTCCTTACTCTCGATTGCAGCCATTGATTGTCCTAGTGGGTCAAGAAATAACCATATATTATACAAAACACTATCATGAGATAGTGGGCCATTCTCCGTTGCTAAAACAGCTAGGAACTTGATATAATATTAACAGTACCCCAAAAGTATCCCAAAATCGAGAAATCTCTTCAGCAATATGGTTGGCCGTATGACATGCAGGAGATTGAGCCGAAAGCCACTTGCAAGGTAACTAGGGGGCCGGTTGAATATGATCCAGTTTATATTTTCGATATTAGCTTGCATACTGAGGCTAGGATCATCATCTCGCTTTGTATTGATGATATATCGTGGTGTTTACTGGCTGGTCTATATACAACGGTCAACCGATTATGTACCTCACACCATGGGCTCTCGCATTGTTCATTGTGTATATATTTGCTATGGGCGAGGTACGGACATGTAACCAGAACGAGACGTACCCAGATTGCGGATGGTACGATGAATCGAGGCTAGCCTGTGTCTAGGCAAGCGCATTCAGATAGGACAACAGGTCTTAATACTCAGACCTTAGGTCTTATCGCCTGGATCACACCATATATAGCTATACCTGAGCCCGCCATGACACTATCGCACCTACCTGTCTCGCACTATATAACTCACTACTTCGATGATACCAGTACATACGACCATAGGGTGTGGAGAACAGGGCTTCCCGTCCGCTCAGCCGTACTTAAGCCACACGCCGGGAGGTTAGTAGTTGGGTGGGTGACCACCAGCGAATCCCTCCTGTTGTATGTTTTTTGAAGATTTTTTTTTCTTGGATCGACAGACAGTCTGGCGCATGCTAGTCTACTACTTCAAGTCCCGTCTGTCCGCGTTTACGAGAACCAAGACGACCCCCCCCCCCCCCCCCCCCCCGGTCCAGACCATACCTGATAGCACACGGTAGGAAACGGAAAGGAAGAGAGCAAACCCCTTGACGGTGGTAGCAAGGATTGCCTTAAAGAGTAAGGATATATATGTTATTCGCGCTATAACTTGAACGGGCAACAGAGAGGAAAGCCCCTCTACCATGCAAAAGTAGAGGAATGACATGACACATAATGGCATGTCTGGATATCGCAGTGTTCTTCCGCTGACTTTGCTGTTAGTCATTGGCTCTCGCTCTGTCTTGATCACATTGTGAGTTCCACTGGGGATGAAGATCCTGTATTGTCTGTGTGTTGGTGCTCTGGGATGCTGTAGCCAGGAAGTCTTTAGGGTTGCCTGACCATTCTTGACAAATGGCGTGAAAGGAATAGGGGGATACCTACATTGATATGGACTGCATCATCTGTACTCTTGGTGATTTATGTGTTACGTAGATTAGTTTCCTTCTTCCTCTGGCTCAGATAGTCAAAAATTATGTGATGGTGTACCCTTTCCTCACCATAAATGTATAGCTGTATAGTGTAGGATAATTCATCATGTTACCTTTAGAGAGAGGACTTTGAGAAATTCTCGTACAGACACCGCCATATGGAGTTTGGTTGACATTCAATTGTGTAGATCAACACTTTATCTTGACCATCCATCATATAGCTGGCCCTTGATAGCAAGTGTCTCTTCTTAGACTAGTACTATACCACGACTTGCACACCGGCAGTAGTGAATAGACGTCTACATCTTTTACAGCTATCTTATAGTTGTATCTGAGGTTGACGTGTTTTGAAAAATTGCTCAATAAATACCGATTTAATATCAGTCACATATTTATTCAGTAGAACACCTAGAAAGCAACCATCCGCCACGCTGCAGCGTCTGAAACACACCATCAGGGTCATACTTGGAGGAAACAGCCTTCAACCTCGCCACATTCTCAGTCCCATAACTAGCCAATGGATCCTGATCCCGCGCGGCATAATTGCAATACTGGTAGGGAAGATACGTCCCGTTGGCTTTTGCAGTCGCCTCAGCGGCGTCTCCTATGCGACGCATAGCTTGGCGCACACGGTCTCCATCTACAGGGTTATTCCAATCGGCCATCACCAGAAACCCTGAGTTCATTAGCAAGTATTATACGCTGAGGCAGAGGTGACATACACTGCTGGCCGACCTCCTCCAGCCCTAGTGGATTTCCGCCGACTCTCTGACTTTGCTTGATGCCTATTGAGGATATCGGTTGGATTATGCTCGATAGCCTGAGTCCTTCGACATCGCTCAGTGCGTCGGTTTGCTCCACGCGTACTCTCTCGGCAGCTTCGTAGACCTCCAGCGATGGCTGGCTGGTCATGGATCGGAAATCATGGCTTTGGCCATTAGCATTCTTCTGTTACAGCTAGACAGAGAAAACGAACCAAACATGTCCAGGAACAGCAAGACCCTCTATCACACCCAAAAGCTCGTACGTCGAGTATACGCCCCGGGCCAGCCTCTGGGAAGCAAACGGGATATTGTCAAATGGCTCGAAGACAGCCGGAAGCGTATCGACGGGGTCGCAGTAGCATGAGACAAGTATGATGCCTTGGTCATTACCAATCCAGATCAGAGAGGACTTGTTATCGCGTTCTATTGCCTCATGGTGCTTCATGGGGGCCTGTAACAGGACCGTGGTGACGGATGGCGCATACACCCTGGCCTGTGACCAGATCTTTGCAGGCACTGTTTCCATCTCCATCTTGGTCACGATTCCTTTGGCCAGGTCAGAATCAATAACGATATAAATGGGGGTGGTAGGTCAATATCCATACCGAAATTACAGCCCCCGCCCTTCAGCGCCCAGAATAAGTCGCTGTTTTCCTTTGCGTTGGCATTTACTATCTCGGCATTGGCAAGCACAACCTATCTCATCTTAGAAATGGGTGGCAAGGTTATCAGGTTCATAGAACCTACCTCGTAGTTGGATAGCCCCATCGCACCGATTCCACTCACTCCGTGTCGAAATGATAGACCACCCCCCAGAAGCAGACCCGATACACCTACCATCGGGAACCTCCCACCAGCCACAGCCAGGTCATACGGATCAAGGGCCTTGTAGACGTGCATCCATCTCAGGCCAGCCCCGAGATCTGCGGTCAATTTGTCTTCTGAAAGTTTCAGGTGGTCAAACGCAGCCAGGGAAATCACCACGCTCCATCATTACTATTCCATCCTATGCTTGGCGAATGCCCGCCCCCGCGAATGGAAAACTTGATGCCGAGAAACCGACAAAGAGATAATGTCGTTCCGACCTGCTGGGCGGACGTGGGGAGCACCACTACCTGCGGTCGCAGCCAGCAATTGCTCGACCTGGGAAGGTAAACATTAGGCTAGAAATATAGCTGAAGTTTTGTGTAGCAGGTATCGTACCATGGGACTTGGCGCTGAGCTTCGTATGCACTGGAACCGTCTACCACGGCATTTTCGCCGAAGAAGAGCGGGAACACTTTGTCCACGAAGGATCCGCGCTCGTTGTCTTTTTCGGCGGGCGAGAGACTGGCAAACTGGGCGAAGAGGACCTCGACCTGGGGTATGTTGCTTGGATTCAGGTTGGCCCCGTTAACGATTGCTGCAACGCTGGGTAGTGAGGCCATCATATCCCGGGGGACAACAACGACTTTCGATTCTAAGATAAACACGAAGGTCCGATGATATGCTATAGCAAACTTCCTACCATCTATATAAGGGCTGATATAGCGGGGTAGCCATTGCTACGAGCACGCCTTGCAGAGCATCCTATACCATGAAGTCACAGCAACATCTCGACATCATGTGGCACAGCAGCTGCAGACAACATAAAAGCCTGGCAATACGCACACTCCTCAGGTCAGATTGGTTCATTCACCTACTTGTTTGCTACTCAGACAAATGTCGCCACCTGCTCGACCCAAAGTGCGCCCGATTGAGCAGGGATGTACTGCGCCCAGGCCCAGAACTAGAGTGGCCTCGGTTTGATGTACAGGGGTATCTAATTAAGCCTTTGATGCAACGGGCTTCCACTTTTACGAGGCCCTCTGCAGAAAATGGCTTGCATTGTGGGTACCTGATCTGCATTATGCCTGTCTTGGTAGGAGGACGACAACGCCACTGGTTAGACTTTCTGTCTGGCTTCTATGACATAATGAAGTTGTCTTGGGTTCTATTGAAGAATGATAAAGTTCTATGATTGCTATTGGTAGCTGTGATGTGGTCATGCTGCTTCTTGCCTCAATGGTGCGTTAAGCTCTGCTGTGGGGAGCTATAAATGGGCTCAGCGCCGGCCGAGTTCGTTTGACCGTAGATATTCTCGAGACCATTCAACTGAAATACGAATTGACACCGATATCGTGCCTCATTCTATCTATCCAGCACAAGTCACGTCCCACAAGATACCGAAAGCCAATCCCCACCTTCACTTCACCAGCATCTCCTTGCCAGGAAGTCCCAAAACACCACCCCCACAGACTACCAGCTCGTATAATACACAAAGAAAAGTCTATTGCACAATATATCCACCAAAAATAATATACAATGCCATCATAAACCCATACCAAACCCTACAACCGAAACCCAATGACTCCAGCAATGCTGCCCATAGACATACAAAACGCAGACCCAAGATTAGATCCCCAAATCAATATCAATTCCTCTCCACCGTAACCTCCATAACCTTATGAATGCCCCTCTCCTGGTCGGCTACGCTGGCAAACATGCCCTGAGCGTTGCCCAGGATATGCTCTTCGGAGTCGTTATCCGCGGTCACTTTCGACGACGAGATTGTCGTCGTATGCGGCGTGCTGTTATCGTATGGTCGAGGGCCCTCGGGGATATCGAATCGGGGTTCGTCGCGGCCAAGACTGCTGAGCCCGATTTTCCGGCTCGTTTGCCGATTCCCTGATGTCAGGGGATAGTCTTGTCCGGTGGGGCGCCGGCGGTAGGAGCTGATAGTTGAGACGAAGACGCGGAAGTAGGGGCCGTAGGTTGGGACACAGGCGATTATTACCTTTGCGGTTGTTTATGGGATGTTAGTCTTGGGGGTGGAGTATGGGGTTTGGGGGGGGGGGGGTGGACGCACTGCTAGGCTGATCTCGACGATTGACCATAGAATAACGGGCTTGCTGTCCGTGTAGGTCTTTAGTCGCGCGATGGTGAAGATGCGGATGATCTGGATGATCGTTACGAAGAAGCCGATGGCGAATACGCAGCAGAGAGCGATCTGGAGAGGTGGAGGTTAGGTCAGTCGACTCTTGCGGTAGATGAGCGAAAGTGAGTACCTTTTGGCGTTTTCCGAGCTGCAGGTTCCACAGCACTGGGAGAGGGAGGGCGATGATGACGAGGTCAAACCCTAGACTGGTTCCTGGGTTCGTTAGAATTGGACAATGGATGGTGTAGCCGAGACTGCGAACCTGCGAGAGCTGCACGGTGTTAGCTAACTATCAGCCAGGTGAGTTCTGTTTATACGCACCATAGTATGACTTGAGGGTGTTGATGCAAGTCCCGTGGATGGTAGGATCCCATTGTATTGCGATCTGTGGACCCGTCAATATCATTGCTTACTGGTGTAGTGAACTCAATGCCATACAGGTTTGCAAGGGAAGATGAACAGGAAAGTGAAGATCACTTGATTGACCACTACGGCGGCAATCGCAACGACAATGATGGTTCGATACATCTTCACAAATCCACCGATGCGGAGGTACGACGCCAGGAGCGAGACCTTGAACCCTAGCAGGGACATCGAGTATAGCGGGCCGCCAGCATATTGTATCTGGGCAAGCAGACGTTAGAGCGCCTATACATGGCCCGGATGCGCAGTCAGAAAAACCAAGACATACCTTACTGAATTGCTTCACATTGGCCGTGGGGAAATACTCTGCATGAAGACCCAGGCCCCATCGCGTTTCTGTAGCAGTTAGGGATCCAGTCTTCCTCCAACCGCACTGGAAGCGCACTCACGAGTTATGCTAGAGGCACAGTACCCGGCGATCATGATCGCACTGTACAGCGCGGCATAGTCATCCAGCCATAATGCTCTCTTTGTGTGGATTCGGATGTAGAACCGCAGGGCAACCGCCAGGAGGGCCGCGATCGTAAACACCAGCACTACGGCAATGACCTGGGAGATTTCGCTGTGTGGATCGGGCGTTTCGAGGTTGTACACCCAGCCCATGGTGTTGGAGCAGTGGCACAGCTCAGCTACTCATGTCAATTGCAGATTGGGGGCTAGGCCGGGGGAATAAAGACGCCAGGGAGACATCAAGCTTGCACATTCTAAAGCGAAGCGGTAGTTCTACGGAGTAAATTCAATTTTTCCTTCTCATTTCCTACCAAGGATCAATAACAATCTCACTCTGCAGTAACTAGTTGCAGAAGAACGCCACCAGGAATTGACCTCTCCACCACGAGGCATACTAATTGTGCCCCCTCCCTGCAGCTGCAACTCCAGCTGAGCCAGTCTTCTGGAAAAATCAAGGGGGCCCGTGTGAACGCCCTGAAGGTTGGTATTCTGCAGGATGGGCCCCTGATTCTAAGTTTGACCGGTGTATGGGGCTATGGGTCGCATAATAATCTGTTCCACTGCATATTGATTAATGGTGCCAAATAGTGGCCTGGGATTGCAGGCTCGGATTACTCCGGCGTAAATTCGTTACATATAAATTGCTTCCCGTGACTGTGTTGACCCTATTTCCGGCGGCACCCACGTGGATGATATGGGATCTGACTACGGAGTATAAGCATTGACTACAATAGAGAGACAAAGAGGAAGCTATTATTCTACTTTCCAGCACAAGTCATGAATCTCAAGCTGGCCGTCCATCGGGACACAGCAGTCCGTGTATGGTGTGCCCAGAACGGCCAGGATCCTGAAATACGGACCAAGGGCCTTGCTAAATGAGGGCTCAGTCCTGGAAAGCCTTGGCTAAAGAGGAACTGAATTTTGCGGCTGCGAGACATTCGAAGACAACCGACAATATCCCGATGCGCACACGTGATGAGAAGCTCCCAATCAGGTAATAGGCAGCAGTTGGTGTGGAGAGAAAAGGTGGATTCTGACGTGATGCACTAAGCAACGAAATCGGATGATTGCTTGTGCCCTTGCGCAGATGCCAGCCGCCAAGAGGGAAGGGCCTGAACCAAGATCACAACCATGGATGGTAGATGGCAGTGCGCCGATCTGCACAGTGTCTCATCTGAGATGGGGATCTAAGGCGAACTGCAACCATGGTTTAGACGGGAATCTATTTGCTGGACTACGTATGCAAGGGCAGGATAAGCGCAGCGCCCATGGAAGAGGGCAACCCTTGCCCTGGATAAGCTTTGAAAACACCCCCCGACAGGCGCCACCAGCGCAGTGTGACTGCGGTTGACTTGCCAAATGCGTTTGCTTTGGGAAATGGTTCCGCGGGTTACAAAACGCATATATTAACGGACTTCCTGCAGGCTCCGTCCTCCGAGAAATGCCGGAGCCGAGGTCCAGCTTCTCATGCTCAATCCTTCTGCCTTCAGGAATCTGGCCTGATATTGGGAACCGCTGCTCCCTCCTTCTGGTCTCCACATGGCATTGACCAGTTTTTGGGGCCAAAAACCATTGATCGGAGACAAACTGCGGCATTGCTTTTCGGTTATGCAATCAATAAAACCAACGGGATATTACGCAGTAACCTTGACCGAAAAGGATTTGTTGATTAACGTTGCAATTGACCCTAAGCATAGCACTATCTGGCTCCACTGTATCCACTAGCGGAGAAAGTCCGGTGAAACGCCGCCATTGGACTCCACGCATTGGTTTCCCAAGGAATGGTGAAGAGAGACCGTGGATGATTGTCAATCTAAATAACTTTATAGCCCTGTTCTAGTCTATTTACAGTTTCCGTGAAAAATTCCGCCACTCCTGTTGCTCCCCCCGACTTAGACACTGCACAACCGACCATCTTCACGAACGGTCCACTCATCCGCCCCGACAGCGGTAGTGGCGTAGAAGAGATTGGCCGGGTCGTATTTAGCCTTAATCTTGCGCAAGGTAGCGTAGTTGTCGCCGTAGAAATACTTCTGCCAGTTGGGTTGGCGGAAGTCGGCCTCGTTCAGGTACGCCCCAGAGTTCGGCGCGACCTTGGTCAAGGCCGGGATATAATCATTGGTCATCTTGTCCTGCTCCGCGAGCATTTCAGCACGCGCATCCCACTTCCAGGGGGTGGTGAGGGTGGTGTGGATCAGGGTCTCGCGCCAGGCGGGCAGCACCGCGTTGTCCACATCCCCCACTAACGCCTTGGAGACATTCAGGCCCACGCCGATAAAGGTGGCACCATCCTCGGTGATGTGTCTGTATGCGGCGGTCAGTCCGTCGTTGTTGTTTTCCACCACCGACCGGGGGATCAGCCATCCACCATACTGCGCGGTGCCCACCGCGATCGCGCCCTGCATGGCCGTGAATTCCTCCAGGTAGGTGTCGAACTGCTGTGAGAAGGTCGTATATTTGATTCCCAGCTTGGTCAGCCCGTCGGTAAAGGGCTTCACCAGCGCCACCAGGTCCGCAACCGGGATGTTGGGACCGGTCAACGGCGTGATGGCGAAGCTGGTGTTGGTGAACATCCAGACGGACATGGCACCGGCGTCCACGACGGAGGGCAGGACGGTCTGCCAGAGCGATACCGCCTCGTAGAAGGTATCCTGGGAGATGCCATCATTGGTGAAGGTCAAGTTGTAACCCGACACAGGCGTGGCAGTATGCGCCTTGGAGGTCAGCGACCAAACGATGCCATAGGTACCGCCGCCGCCGCCGCTGAGGGCCCAGAAGAGGTCGGAGTACTCGTTGTCGCGAGTGGCAGTAATGAAGTTACCCTCGCCATCAATCACCTCCCACTCGAGCGCCTGGTCGGCACCAAGTCCATAGCGCGAGGACAGGGCCGAATGGCCTCCACCCTGGGAGTAACCTCCTGAAATTCCTACGGTGGGACATTCGCCGCCCACCACCTGAAGACCCGCCTCGTCACCGGCCGCGTACGCCTCGCCGCCTTGCACCCCGCGCCCATCTTGATGGCCTTGCCTTGGTAGTGCTTGTCCTTGTAGTCCTTGATCTCAATGTCCTTAAGATGGTGCATCCAGATGGCCAGCGCACCGGCTCCGGTGGACTTGCCATTGTAATCGTGGCCGGTATTACGGGGAACCACACGGATGTTGTGCTCCTTCGCGAACTTCAGAGCCGAAGCGACATGCGCGGCTTCGCCACGTCAACAGCGTAAACCACGTAGTTGCCGAGGGTGCAGGGCTTCGATTCGGGGTGGAAGGGATCGCAGGTTCCATTAGTGTACCAAGGAGCCATAATCGACGAGGAGGTTTCATAGCTACCGGCATTAGCAGAAGCGCTTCAGCGATTGATACAGGGTGTAGACTTACTGAAGCTCCGGGTTCGTCCACTGCTCGCTCAGCGTCTTGCATTCGGCAGCGTTGTAACTGGGGTCATGGCATGGTGTACCCAGAGGCACCGTGGCTACCAGGCGGCCGTCAACCGACTCGTTGAATTTGGCCCAGACATCCTGGGTCGGCCAGCAAGAATCACCGGGGAAGCAGCGACAGTTGGAGTCGGCTTTCGCAGAAGCTACGGCCAGGAGGCCTGTCAAGAGCGACAACCCGGTAGCTTGACCGAACATTTTGGTTGTTGTCGAGGGGTACAGGGATGGAATGCAAAGGCAAGCCGGGGGCGCGTTGCACCTTTATGATCCCTCACACATAAAAGAGAGTGGACCGCTATTACTGACCGGTCTAAGGCAACGGCTACTCCTAAAATCTAGTTCCTGATTCAGGTAAAACCTTCTGATGGGTCACACTCATGCTATTGGGTGTCCAATATCCACCGGAGATGAACTACTGTAACCTAAAGGACGCGGTGGAGCTAACAACTTCTTCGGCTAAACGTGCGAGGAAACCCGCCGTGGTCGAGCCTCCAACGTCCAATAGCGTATGTACTCCGGAGTAATTCATGTTATAGTGCAATATAAGTTAATTATCAGTTGATCAGAAGTTGAGTCCAGCCAAATGAAAAAATGCCTCGTGCTACTCACGGTTTCGCTTAGTCTACAATCTCATACACCGAATCCTCCCCACGGTCCCACCGCAATCGATATTCCGGCATCAACAGTCCCGGCGACGGCGCTTTCTCGACGAAATGATTCACGACAGGTGCCGGAAAGACATAGTGCAATGCCGTGAAGACCGCGGCACTAATTGCCGTGCCCGTGAGGAAGCAAATGTAGTAAATCCGCGACAACCCCACGGGAATGGCCACGGTAGGATCGACATGGGCCACAAACCCAGGGAGTGAAGGAACCATTCCACAAAGCCACTGCGGTCGTCAGCCTAATTGTACATATCCCACGTATTGGAAAATGGCTAACCGCCACTGGAGCCCGCCAATTCACCCCGTATGTGTACCAGTAGATACCTCTATTGTCCTCGTGGCAAGGAAACAAGTCCTCTACCTTGATCTTGCGCCGCATCACAGCGAAATAAGACGCTATCATTGAGCCTACCATGGGTCCCAGAAAGATCGAGTAACTACTGAGCACGGCTAAGAATATGGTAGCCGTGTTGACCAGCTTCCACGGGTTGCATGCGATCGATACCAGGACCGTGATATAGGCGCCGCGACGAAGGTTTATATATCGCGGAAATGTAGCCGCCATGTCAAACCCTATCATTGCGCACAAGTTAGCGGGACAAGAACATGTTAGCAATAACCAGGAATTCTAACCTCCCGCTAGTGCGTTCGCTGGCACATTCAACCCCATCTGCGACACACTCAACGCAGCTCCCCCAAAGAAGACTGCTACTCTGGAGCGGGAACCCCCATTGTCCATGATGGCGCCGAGCAGGGTGGGCAAATTCCACAGCGGCTTGCCATAGCGATTCTGCGTCGCTGCCGTGACCAGAATACCGACGGTCGCACATAGGATGCTATAAAACGGAAAGCTGACGAGTTGTCCGAGGATTGCCTCACGAGGTGTTCGCGCAAACCGTGTATAATCATTCTGATTGAGGATTCCAGCAGCTGCGCCGCCTATAGTACTCACGATGCCAAAGGCAATCTTCCATCCCGAGCCACCAGCTCTGGGCTCTGAGATCGTACTGCCAAACCCGCTGTTGCCCATGCTGACCAGTGCCCAGATGAGGATAACGATCTCAAATACTAGGATCGTGGCTGCCGAGATGTAGAAGAATCTCTGCAGTTTGTGGGGACGGATATGCAGCACTGGCAGGGAGAGTACCATGAAGATAACGTACGCTACAAACTGTGCCGTGGTCATTCCGGTGGACTGAGGCATCTGATTTGGAATTCGGCTTTCGAGAGATGGCCAGATTGCGCGCAGAGAGACGTAGATGCATTCACCGCCAATCCATGCTTGAACCGCATCTAATATGCATGATGAGTTAGCTGCGGTCGGCACCGACAATGAGAGACCTACACCAAACTATGGATTAGATGTTAGTCGAGCTCTAGCGACACCAGTGGGGATGAGCAATTCACCGATGGAGAGCAAAATCCGGTTCCACAGAACAAATAGACTGCCGTATAGGCCCCAGACATACCTATTAACCAAAGGAAACCCGACTAGGGATGTCAGTCCTGCTCGCCACAAGGGCTGTGGACTTACTATGGTAGAACATTCCCGGTAATGAGTTTATCACAAGTAGCCCGACTGCAATTATATTGCCAACGACGATTGCAGCCAGCGACTGACGCCAAGTTAATCCCATCGCAATCAACGAACTGCCTATCATGTAGACTGAGATGTTGGAGCTGGCCAGAACACCTTGTTCGTCAGAGTGTTTCCTCTCTGCAAAGCCAAATGAGCATACAAAAGTTATGGAACGTCCAGAAATTCCAGGTTCTCCGACCTGCTTCGACAGGCTTAATGTCATCGTTGATCCATCGGCTGGGGATGTTTGCTCCCTCATGAGGTACCTCGAGGTATTTAAGAATAGCGTTCCCCATGTCTATCAAAGGATATACAGGAATACCTGGTATCTCTATGGTGGTAGTCCAGGTAGATATAAATAATCCCGGAATAGAGACGAGGGGTTGTCAGCGTGGGAGGAATGCTCAATTGGAGTCTTCTCGTGATTGAGACGCGCATCTGTTACACAGCGAAATAAAGACAGAATCTCGGTGTCCACTTGCAGGAAGCAAACAAGGGTGAGGCCCATGTCTGTGCAGTTGTGATTCGCTATATTATCATGCTCCTTGCATCCGAGACAACCTTTTGCATGAGGAGGCACCAGTATCAGGGCTGCAGCACAGATCAAGACACCGAGGGAATGTCACGGCACATGGAAGTTCTTAGACAGGAACTGGTCGGTCAAGTGCGAAACCTTCTGGATACTGAGGGCGTGTGGGTGGTGTCGCGAACAGCCATATTATGGTCGCCTCTGAAGAACTCAGCAGTCAGCCAATATATGACATATTGTCCCTTCCTCCCCTGCCTGGTTTGTTCTTCCTCCAGTTTACATATTTTTCTTTTTCCTTTCCCTTTCTACCCCCTAACCATCGTGAGGACATCGTAACAAGCACCTGTTGAGATACAACATGTGCTTCTCGCCAGATTTCTTAGATGTATATATAATAATACTACTAGACCGTAGGCACCGTGCTATTTCCAAGAAGCTTCCATATGAAAGTCTACTGTAATTCCCCAAAATATGCACCTAACCAATCATATATAGACTACTACTGGGACTTTCATCTTATTTCCATCTGCATGCCTCTCGTGAGGGGTCACCCGATTCCCCGCGCCCTAATCGAAGCGCCACTCGACCACCAGCCCGTTTAACCTCTCTCCCTCCAGCCATTAACTGCATGGCAACCTGTTTATTCTGAATAGAGGTGCATGTGCCGGTTACTCGACAGGAAGAATACCCTCCGACTGGAACAGCGAATGGTAGACGCCCTCAAGCGGAAGATTCCGAGAGTACTCGTAAGCACGCCATAGCGAATACCAGTCAATCGACACTGTCTGCAAGGTTCACCCCAGATCAAAATGACCAAGTACCGCGTCGGCGTCGATGTTGGCGGAACTAATACCGACGCTGCGATCATCGATATCCTCGCTACTGACGCTCCCTCGCGCGGCGTGTGCGCTTCCACCAAAACCCCTACGACCGCGGACGTGACGTCTGGTATATATGCCGCCATCCAGGATGTATTGGAACAGTCCCACGTCGATAGGCAGGATGTTGTTAGTGTCGCGATCGGCACGACGCATTTCGTCAATGCGGTCGTTCAGGCTGACTCGAGTCGCTTGAGTCAAGTCGCTGTCGTGCGGCTTTGTGGTCCTTTTACGAAACAGGTGCCGCCTTTCGCGGAGTTCCCATCCGATTTGAAGGGAATCATGGGCGGTCCGGTGCTTTACTTGGATGGTGGTGAGTATCGTGTCTTGATTCTTATATCTGGGCGGGTAAATGATAGTCCCAGGTCTTGAAATCGACGGGCGCGAAATCGCACCATTGAATGTAGAACAGATTAGAGCTACTGTGCAGAGCATTCAAGATGCAGGCATCAAGATGGTCGCTCTCCTGGGCGTGTTTTCTCCATTGGATCACAGTGGGATCCACGAAGAGACCTGTAAGAAGCTGATGCTCGGCTTCGATCCCTCGCTATCCATCGTCTGTTCGCATGCGATCGGTCGCATCGGCTTCCTGGAGAGAGAAAACGCGACTATCCTCAATGCCTCTATTCTCAGCTTCGCCCGGAAAACGGTACGAGCGTTTTGCAGCGCAATGGCCAAACTGCAACTGTGTTGCCCGCTGTATCTTACCCAGAATGATGGCACCTTGACTGACACAGCCACGGCGCTGAATTGCCGATCAAGACCTTCGCCAGTGGACCAACGAATAGTATGACCGGTGCTGCCTTCCTTGCCTCCTTGGATCGGGGTGGTTCGGCGAAACCGTCGGATCAGCAGGTGCTGGTCGTTGACATCGGTGGGACGACGACGGACGTATGCGCGCTGCTTCCATCAGGTTTGCCGCGTCAGGCACCGAATTTCGTGGAGGTTGGAGGCGTGCGCACTGCGTTCTCAATGCCTGAGGTTCTGTCGGTTGGGCTCGGTGGTGGCAGCCGTGTGGGCGTGGATGGACACACCGGGGCTGTCAGGGTTGGGCCCGAGTCCGTTGGCCATTCTCTGACTAGCCGCGCCAGGGTGTTTGGTGGTGATGTGCTGACTGCAACGGATATCGTGACAGCATCTGGAAGGGCCGAGATTGGGGACCGGGAGAAGGTAAAAGACATTCCTGCGCAGATTGTCACGAAAGCGCGCCAACAGATTCGGAAGATCCTCGAACGTGCTATTGATGGCATGAAGATCTCCAACCAGCCGGTTGTGCTGTTGCTTGTCGGGGGTGGCTCGGTCGTTCATATGGATGCTTTGAATGGTGTCGCGGAGTGCATCATACCGCCGCATCATGACTCTGCGAATGCTGTTGGTGCGGCTATTGCTAAGGTAGCCGGGGAGATAGATGTGATAGAGTTACTGGAGGGTCGTGATGAGAAGCAGGTGCTCGAGGCAGCGAAACAACGGGCGATTGATGCAGCTATGGCTCGTGGAGCAGAAAAGGAAGGGGTTAGGATTGCTACAATCGAGAAGATCCCTCTTGCCTATGCTACAAATAAGGCGACACGGCTTGTGATCAAGGCGATTGGGAGCCTTACTCCCCTGGATGTTGATAATCAAGCGCCACGGCCCGAGGCATTCCAGGAGAATATATATGACCATATTGAAGCAAACGAGGAAGAGTCCATACAGACGGATACACCGCGTGAGGCAGCCCATTTCACTGCGAAGCCATCCCTCCAGATCGATTTGGATACATATAAACCCGACGTTCGCAACAACACGTGGTACATATCTCCCGTCGACCTAGAGTTTATGGCCGCCGGCACAGGAGTGCTAGGAACAGGCGGTGGTGGACCCTCCCGGATACAATACCTCCACTGCCTCCAGTTTCTTCAATGTCCGGGATACGCGGGAAACATGCGGGTCGTCAAGCCTGCAAGCTTAAGAGACTCGGATATATGTGTCATGGGCTCGTGGTTCGGTGCCCCTAGCGTATCCAGCGAGCGTCTCTCGGCAGGAACAGAATTGGCCCTCGCTATTGAAAGCTGCGTGCGCATTACCGGCAAGAAGGACTTCCATGCCATCGTCACAGACGAGATTGGAGGCGGGAACGGTTTATCGGCATTCCCCTCCGGCGTGATATACGATATTCCGGTGGTGGATGGGGACTTGATGGGGAGGGCATATCCAACGCTGGAACACTGTGAGTTGCTTGACTCAATGCCGTGACGTTGACGCCATCTGTGCTCACATTCTAGGTACGCCATACGTCTATGGACTCTCCGCTACTCCCTGCGCTGTCGCAGACGGCAGAGGGAATGTATCGATCATTCTAGTACGATGGACCCTACACATATCCGCACATACACCCGTATTCTAATCTCAGCAGCACGCCGAAAGCAGCCGTCGCGCCGAAACAATGGCACGAAGTCAATGCGTCGATCTGGGAAATAAGGTCGCCCTATCGACTGCTCCCCTTACCGGCGCTGAGACTAAGAAATACATCATACCAAACACCATCTCTCAGGCGTGGTACATTGGGAGAGCCGTGTATCGTGCTCGGCAATCAAAGACAGACATGATTCAAGCTATTGTACATATCCCATTCCCCGTGCCTCTACTTGGGTACCGGATTTATACTGACCTGCATAGTTCGACACCTCGCCCGGAAAGCTCCTCTACACTGGCAAGGTCACCGACGTCAAACGAGATGTTAGCCGTGGCTACACAATGGGTTATTGTCTGCTTGCGCCTCTTAGTAGCGACGAACGGGAGACTACTATTTCTTCTAGCTGTGGTGTTGGTGTGCTGGAGGAGAGTCGCTGCTTGGTCATTCCCTTCCAGAATGAGTTCCTCTATGCCGCTTATACAGACCCTGATGGTCCAGAAGACGAATCCAAGCAAGAAGTTATCTGTTCTGTCCCTGATTTGATTTCGATACTGGGACAGGATGGTGAGGCGATTGGATCGCAGGAACTCCGATATGGCCTCAAAGTCAATGTGATTGCTATGGCAGCGCATCCACTCTGGACGACAAAAAAGGGACTGAGTATTGGTGGTCCGCAGGGGTTTGGATTGGATATGGAGTGGACGAAGTTGGGGGAGTACTGGGAACCGAGGAGTGTGATTGAGGAGTTTAATAGAGTTGAGTAGGTAGCAGATCAAACGTGAATGGTATATACTACTTCTTTAAAGCATTTAGAGCGAGTACTATAAAACACAAAGGTGGGACTTGCTGACAAATGGGATTGATTGCCTTAGAAATGCCTTCATCGCACCTGATCCTGAGCAACCAACCCTAAGTTCCCAAACATAACAAAGCCTCGTAAAAGATAAGTTTAGACACCTTGACCATGCGAGTAGTGATATTTGGACCGCCAGACAGGTGATTTCATTGGCTGGTTCGCTTGTCTTGTGGAGATGCTTGACTAGTGCTTATTCTTAGCTGGCTAAGCCATTCAGAAAAGGATCTACACAGCGCTCGAGACCCCAGAATGAGCCCTCTCTTCTTTCTCCCCATGGTATTGATCGCCCAACGTGGTCAGTCGTTGCGCTATACACATCCAACAACGACACAAATTATGGGAGTTAAAAAGGACAGCTTTGAATAATTGGTGGGGAAAAAGAGGGCCCATCGGGGGCCTAACACCCGTCGCCGAAAACGTCAAGGTATAAAGAGTACATAAGAGACGCAAGCACTTGCTACGACTTACTTAACTTTCCCAATAATCCTCTTTTCTCGTTTAACTGGCCACATATATCTTGAGAGACAGAAATGACGCAATCCCACCCCACACCCGATTACGATATCCTCATCGTCGGCGCCGGGTTCTCCGGGATCTTCCTCTTGCACCAGCTTCGCAAGTTAGGATATAAATGCAAGATCTATGAGACCGCGCCAGACCTTGGTGGAGTATGGTACTGGAACACCTACCCCGGTGCCCGCGTCGATACAGAGAGCTTTATCTACCAGCTGTCTATCCCGGAAGCATGGCAGGACTGGGACTGGAAGGAAAGGTTTCCCGGCCGGGAGGAGTTGCAGGCATATTTCCAACATCTTGATAAAGTGCTCACTATCAAGAAAGATGTCGAGTTCGAAACAAGAGTGGTTGGAGCACAGTTTGATCGGAGCACCGCCCAGTGGAAGGTACAGACTGAGAATTCGAAAACCGTCACTGCGCGGTTCTTTTTACCTTGCGTGGGGACGTCGACGAAGCCCTATGTACCTGATTTCCCTGGTCTGGATACTTTCCGGGGGGACGTTTATCATTCCTCGGCCTGGCCGCGGGAGGGCGTGTATGTGAAAGGGAAGAAAGTCGCTGTCATTGGAACTGGCTCCAGCGGCGTTCAGCTCATCCAGGAATGGGCCAAGGAAGCAGACACCCTGACTGTTTTCCAACGAACGCCAAATCTGGCTCTTCCCATGGGCCAGGAAACTTATACGGCGGAGCAGCAGGCAGGGATCCGTTCCCGCTACCCACAGGTCTTCGAAGACAGAACGAAAACATTTAGTGGAAACCTGGAGGATTTCCTACCGACGAAATTATTCGATGCTTCACCTGCGGAGCGGGAGGTGTTGTTCGAAACGAACTGGAAGAAGGGTGGCTTTTCGTTTATTCTAGACAACTACTCGGATATACTGCTTGATGAGAAGGCGAATCGTGAATTATATAATTTCTGGGCGAAGAAGACACGCGAGAGGATTGTTGATCTTAGGAAAAAGGATCTTCTAGCTCCGTTGGAGCCGTTTCATCCGTTTGCGACAAAGCGTTCATCGCTAGAGCAGGACTATTTTGAGCAGTTCAATCGATCGAACGTGGATATTGTCAATCTCCGTGCAGTCGAGATCGCTGAGGTTAAACCTACCGGTATCGCTACCAGCGATGGGAACCATTACCCTGTCGATGCTATTGCCGTCGCTACCGGTTTTGACGCCGTCACTGGTCCCATCACGAATATGGGCCTTCTAAGCACGGACGGTAAGCCACTGGCTGAGGAGTGGAAGGATGGAGTCCACACGTACTTGGGCATGGCGAGCCATGGTTATCCGAATATGTTCTGGATTTACGGGGTACACGGACCCACAGCACTGAGCAATGGCCCGGTGTCCATTGAGCTCCAAGGCCAGTGGGTCATTGATGCAATTCAGAAGATCGACAGGAGCGGATTATCATACGTTGAGCCCACCGCCGAAGCGGAGCAGAAGTGGAAAGCGTTGGTGAATCAGATTACGGATATGACCTTGGTGCCAAAGGCGGACTCGTGTACATGGGAGCCAATATACCCGGCAAGAAGCGAGAGCATTTGAATTTTCCGGGTGGCCTGGCGTTGTATGAACAGCAGTGTCGACAGGCCTTGGAAGGATGGGAGGGATTTCTAACTGGATAGGTTCATACCGAGATGAGACAATTCATCTAAACTTCTGTAGATTATATAGGAAGATTTGATATTCATGTACTCATTGACGAATATATCGCCTCTATACTCAAGCCTTCTATAGCCGAGCCTTTCCACTCTGTAGTACCTCCCAATCGCCCCGTCCAAACGGCTTATATGACAGATCCCCTGGAGGCAGCCAGTAGAACTGATCTGCCTTGCCCTCCGTGACCTTAGTCCCAGTCTTATCTGGGTCGACCCCTTCGTCTCGCAGCGGCACTTTGTTCTGTTTATGATTATGGATATGGGTCGAGCTCTCCACAATGCGCAGGAACACCGGGACAGCGTACTTGGGGAGCCGAGAACGAGCGAATCTGGCGAGTTCTTGAAAGTTGAAGTTGGCCTTAGCTCCGGGTTGATTTGAAGGGCAGCGCAGCCCGCCCGGCCTTCGTGGTGTGGAACAGTGACGCCGTAGACATTAGCCTCAAGAATGCCGGGATATTGACCGAGAACTTCTGCAACTTCAGCGGTAGCACTTGGCCACAGTCAGCTCAGTTTACCCAACTAGGTCAGTGTTAACATCACTTACACATTCTCACTCTTCCACCGGAACGTATCTCCTAAGCGATCCAGGAAATACCACCTGCCATCAGATTGACGGCGCAAAGCGTCACCAGATCGATAGTAGATATCGCCCTTCCGGAACACATCGCGCAAGAACTTCTTTGAAGTCGCATCTTCATTCTTCCAGTAGCCCTGGAAAGCCTCTTGGCTTGGAACGTTCACGATGATTTCGCCGCCCGTCTCGTAAGGGGCTCGCACGACGAAACCCGTTTTAGGATCCCGGAGGACATCGCCTGTATTCGGGTCAATGGCAACCGGAATGAATACGTTGTTCAGCAGCAAGCGCATGATCAGTCCGTGGTGGCCCACGCTGCCGGTCGTAAACGGGCCAGTGTTGTAGTTGAACAACGCGAAGATGCCTTCTGTGCTGTTGAAAAACTCTCCCACTTCTGGTACGCCAAAGCGATCTCGGAACTTGTCCCACACATCCGGACGCAGACCGTTGCCGTACATACAACGCACCCGGTGGTTTCGATCATCAGGGGACGGTGGTGCAGCGAGTAGATAACGCGCTGCCTCTCCGACATACACGAAAAATGTCGATTCAGAGTCCCTGATGTCACTCCAGAATTGCCGCACACTGAATTTCTTGCCCAGCCCAATGCCCCTTCCGCTCACCACACAGTTGATCATGGCAATTGCCGAAGTGCCATGGTAGAGGGGCATGCAGCTATACCAACGATCGCCGTCGGGGCCTGGTTTGTCGGCCACCATGCCGCCAGAGCGTAGAAGAACCGTGGTATATATCCGGGACATGGTGAAGGCGCAACCTTTCGGCATGCCTGTAGTGCCGGATGTATAGAGCAGAATAGCCGGGTACTCGCCATTCATGTTCAATGCCAGACGGCCATTCTCAGCAACCTCTGTGGGAAATCGTGATAGCACCGTAGTAGTAAACGTGAGATCTACAGTAACGAGTTCCATGCCGAGGTCACCCTCGATCGTGGATTTACACTCATCTATGCGGGTAAGGCACTCATTGTCGTCATCCACCAGCACCAGCTTCGCGCCACTGATCTTCAAACAATGCAGCAATGCATCGCCCGACAAGTTATAGTTGATCGCGGCCGGCGCGCATCCAATACTCCACAACCCGAGCCACGCGAAGATGAACTCGGCCCGGTTTTGCAAATAAAAGGCCACAAGATCACCTTTCTTCACGCCTTTTGATAAAAAGAAGTGCGCATATTGATTAGCGAATGCGATGGTCTCGCGATATGTGTATGATCGCTCCCGCGTCCAAATGCAGGCCATATCGGGATATCGAGTAGCGGTTTCCTTGAAGAAAAACCAGATGTTGCCTTGCTTCTGGGAGACGGCGCGCGCATACTCGCGCTCACTCCGTCGGACATTCAAGATGCCGCGGACATCCTTGGAGATGTGAAATTTGGCGTTGAGGTACGCCGCCAATGTCGCTCCACCGGCGACTGCAGCTGCTATGGATGTTTGTTAGTATGGAAGATATCGATCAGACTCATCCTCATACGCACCGAGGCTCATGTTTGTATCTGCTCTAGTGAACTATGGAAGGTGATACTTATGACCTACCGAAGCAGAGTAGGTATATAGAAGAGTTGATAAAAATGCGGAGATTCTGACGATCTTGTATGCCTTAGCCGGTACATTATAGCCGGTATTCAATGTCCCTCGGTTGCTCCGCAATGCCCCCCCCCCTATATATGAACGGCGCCGATCTTCGACATAACAACAAGGCAAAAGTAATGCATAGCTGGTGGAAGCTCACTAACTAAGGCATAAAATGCGGGGTCCACCTTGACCTCGGTTTTTCCATCAACGTACTATGCCGAGAGGAGAGTTGCCACGACGCCGAATACGATGGCCACGTTAACATCTCCATGCTCCTTCCCCATAGATAAGGCCTCGACTGTCCGGAAACAATTATTCTAAACAAGCCATCTACCCTGGTACTCGCCAGGAGAGAGGTGACCTTTTGGGAGATTGCCCCAAGGCCTCGGGTTTGCTATAGAACACCAGACGATGCTGAGTGGTTGGTGCTGACGTGGAAAACTGGGTCTGAACGTTAATGCAGTTCCCCACATTCCTATGCACGATGAAGAATGAGCAACCCCCAAGAACTCTTACGAGGATTCACCATGATCCCTTCTTGTTTGTTTCCCAACATTTTCATGTTTGTTCGCGGTTCACGTCCCACTGAAAGTGAGTGGGGAATCCCAATGAGTCAACAAGTTTAGCCCTAAACGTTGGCTATCGGCAATAACTCGGCCCGACTGGTAGGTGGAAGTGGGGGGGGGGGGGGGGGGGGTCAACCTGTTTAGCAGTCCTAACAATACACTCAAGACCGTCACAGCCGATCCAGGGCACTATACAGGGTCCGTTAGTATCACTAATCATAGACCTGGACATGGTTCATCCTGGCAGTCCCGATGGTAACACATGCCGAGTGGCGAGATACTCCGCGGAGCCTTTTTGCTCCAGCTGATGACTTGGGCGTGAATCCAATATGCCGATATAACAATGTAACGAGTTTGAAATCCATCCGTTGAAATGCCAATGGCTAGGTAGGTGATTGTCTACTTAGATGGTGGCGTGATGTGTGTGATGTCTGCAGTCCATGATGTGATCTGGGGGCAAGCTATCTTAGTCAAAGACCCAAAAGGATGGGTGTTTGGGCTTTTTTTCACTTCAGCATTAAGAAAAGCTATATAACGCTCATATATTGACACAGGACGCAGAATAGTAGCCATTCTTCTTACCTTACGTTAAGACCAAGCCCAAGTTTCCAGGGCCCACATTAGGTACTAAGTGACATCTTTATACCACGTACTGTCCTGCAAAGATCGCCATGGCTAGGACTACTGCCACAATTAGTGACTTCAGCCTATATAGGCCACATCACTGTCCATCTTATATTATATGTAGGAAATCCCACCTCGCCAGTCGGGACTGTAAATGACTAATATGATAGTACCCCGGGCATACAATCTCCGTCTCGGCCAACACATTCTCCTATTTAACATTTGCCGGACATGATAACTCCGGCCAATAATAATAGGAATATAGCCCAAGACACCTCATATACTCTGCCAAGCACATACAATCTTGTCCCCGCGTTGCCGAACCTAATCCTGACTCGTGCTTAGACGGCCGAGCACCATTGCTGACTGTCGTCCTATTTGCCAAGTTCACGCCAAGGGCGAGTTGGCGGCCTTGCACTCTCCCTAAACAGCGGCCGTGTCTGGCGGCGGAGATGATAAAAGACACATAGCCAAGACTGGGGGAGGCAGTGCAAAGCTTGGGACTCTGGGGAAAAACACGTTGATGGGGCTCCCTCCGACACCCCCACGGCTTACCTCGTGGCACATCTTGACAAAGTAGACTATGATGCAACTGATAGTAAAATCCAGATGATGCTCTCGGCATCTTCTTGTTTTGCTACAATCTGACCTTATGGGTATGAGGTATATTCGGACAGAGTTTGCCGATCTCAGCCTACGTCTTCGGACACACGCGGCCTTCTTGTTGGTATAGGCCGTTGTAGCATTTTGCTAACCCCATGGAGGTAGATATCACCGCTCTTGGCTTTTCTGGATGTAACCCCGCGATTGATTCTCAAAGCTGCTCCAAGTGGGATCTGCGATGTGGCTTTCGTCGTCGTCGTGTCTGGAGATAAAGTAGGTAGGTATAAAAGCCCTGTCCATGATCAACTGGCAATGTCCTTCCTCTTTCCAGATTCATTTCTTCCTACCTGTTCCCCGCAATAGCCACCCTGACAATATGTCAAACCCAGAGAAACACCCTCTCCCAGACACAGACGAAAAGCCCGACACCGTCCACCGGGAGTACACGCTGGACCAAGATGGTGTCAAATCGCCACAGCACCAGGGTGACTACTCCGGTGCGCGGAAGAAAACAGACCCCGTGGAGATTCGTCTGGTCCGCAAACTGGACACATGGATCATGCCGACGCTGTGGCTGATGTACTGGCTCAACTACCTTGACCGCAATGCGATCGCCTTGGCGCGGTTGAATGACCTCGAGGAGGATCTGAACTTGTCCTCGTCAGAGTACCAGACTTGTGTTTCCATCTTGTTCGTGGGATATCTTCTGGGACAGATTCCGAGCAGTGAGTCGTTTTCGGATGATGTAATAGATGAGATTGTAGGCTGACCTCGTGTGTAGATATGTTGATCACTAGGGTGAGGCCATCGTGGTATATGTCTGGATGTATGGCGCTGTGGGCTGTTGTTAGCGCTCTTACGGCTGTTGCGAAAGACTTCAAGGGACTGCTGCTAGTCAGGTTCTTTCTCGGTGTTACTGGTATGTTTTTTACATATCCCCAATATAGCTACCTTATTAGACTGTTTGCTAACGATATGACAGAGGCACCATACTACCCAGGTAGGCCCACATTCATCCCTTGGCCATTCCACCGAGACATAATTGACCATACATAGGAGCTCTATATATGCTGTCAATCTTCTATACACGGAAGGAAATCGCAACTCGCATCTCCATTCTGTACACAGGCAACATCCTCGCAACCGCCTTTGCCGGCCTCATCGCAGCAGGCATCTTCCACGGCATGGATGACCTGGCCGGGCTCAGTGGCTGGAAATGGCTCTTCATCCTGCAAGGCGCCGTCACCTTCCTCATTGCCGTCTTATCGATCTTCACACTCCCCGACGATCCGCTCGTCACGCGCTGGCTGACAGAAGAAGAAAGAACACTCGCCCACGAACGCATCGTAGCAGATACCGTCGGCGCGCGTCACCAAACCAGTACCTTCAGCGGCCTCAAGGACGCCGCCCGCGACCCGAAACTGTGGCTCTTCGCCTTCATGCAGCACATGCACCTTGCTGCAAACGGCTTCAAGAACTTCTTCCCCACAGCCGTCGAGACGCTAGGCTTCTCGACAACCATTACGCTCGTGCTGACCTGCCCCCCGTACTTGATTGCCGGTCTTGTCTCGGTGTTCTGGTCGTGGAGCTCCGGCAGGCTTAATGAGAGGACTTGGCATATCACTGTCGCCAAGGCGATTGCCATCTTCGGGTTCGTGCTGGGTTGTGCGACGTTGAACACTGGGGCGCGATATTTCGCCATGGTGGTCTTCGCTATCGGCACTTATGCGGTTAATAGTATCGTGCTGGGCTGGGTGAGTAGTACCTGTGGGCAGACTAAGGAGAAGAAGGCTTCGTCGTTGGCGATCGTGAATACGATTGCCAATGCTTCGTTTGTTTGGACTCCGGTATGTTCTGTCTTTTCTCCATTTGCCATGGTTACTGGGCTATACTGGATCGGTTGTGCTGATGGTTGTAGTATCTTTGGCCTTCATCCGATGAGCCTAGGTATACGATGGCGATGTCCTCGAGCGCTGCGTTCTCGCTTGCTTGCGCGGCCAGTGCCTGGGCGATGAAGATATGGCTTATGCGGGCAAATAGGAAAATCCGTCAGAGTAATGATGAATCGGTGTTATACTACGCTTATTAGTTGATGGGTAAGCTGTTTCAACGACGGGTTTCATTCCAACTATCTATCTAAGTGAGCTGTATGTACGGTATACAAAAGCGTCACTTGATCCACGATGTCAGCTACCTGTCCCATATTATGTCTTCATCATATCCACAGTAAGTATTGGTGTGTAATTTCTGATCTCCTGGCCCTATTGTATTTTCTTTGCCTCGCACAATTCCGTCTCTTCCTTGGTGGCGTGTTTGATAGCGTTCGTTCGGTAGATTGTCTGTAGAGGATATGTCGCTGCCTAGTGCATGAGGCCTAGCTGGGTGATCACTCCCTGTGAGAAGATGAACTGCATTCCAACCGTGGGACGCTCCGTATCGTAGTATTCGTACGGGCCCTTGAGGAGGTCGTAGCCGCCCGGAGACCGAAATCTTCGATATCCCAGTATCATATTATTCGATTTCGGCTCTGTAATGAACTGTTGAAGAGAGGTGTTAGTGATGCACAAGAAAAGATGGTACCTAAGAAATTAAATTAAAAAAAATGGGAATGGGAAATGCAGCGGATATGACTCGTTACCTACCACGATGCTGTTTACTCCACAAGGCTCGGGGTGCCCCAGACGTTTATCAGTGCAATTAATAGCCACGCCGGTGATTCTCTGCTCATTGCCCGGGTTAAAAGTGACTTCGTTACATGCAAATTCTGAGATAGATTTATCGTTCTCAGCTTTACCGACTAGCTTCTGAATCCCGTCGGTAAACTTGAAGAGCAAGCCGCCGATTGCTTTGCCCTGGCCGAAAGGGAAGAATGCCTCGATGCAGTCGATTGTACGGAAACAGAAGTCAAGGAACTGTACGGGGGCCTGGGTCCTAGTGCTGAATTGCTTCGGGCTCGGCATGAGTCTCGCAGGCTCATTGTCAGGCGATGGCCAATTGCCGATCCAGCGAGTAGTCCCCAGCAGGTCTACTTCCATATCCCACACGAATCCCGGGGAGGCTGCAGCTAGATCCGCGACGATTATACCGAACTGAACGATATGGGCTTCCTAGGTTGAGTAAGCAATTGCTGTGCGGTAATCTACCATTGGTTTATACGAACGCAGTATTGCGCACTGAAACCAACCAACGTTTCGATGGTCCTTGCGCATAGGACGTGAACAAGGTCATTATTGGTCCAATGACCGAGCCTGGCATAAGGACGGTGGTAGTCGCCATCTGCTATTATTGCAATGCCCTGTATCGTATAGTTTGTGCGGGACTGACGCATCGGACCAAGCGATATGACGAAGCCGTTTATGACCATATCCTTTGGAAACGACACACTCTGAAGCGAGTTGGTTTGATAACCCACGAGACGACCGGACTTATCTCCTTCCAGAAAGAACTCTATACCAACCATGTCGCCGTCCGGCCCAAAATACACTTTGACATTCTTAGGACTGGGCGGATTGTCAATCGCGGGTCTGATATAGACGTCTGTATTTTTCTTATTAATTGAGACATCCCACGAGAACGTCACCGCTCGAAAGCTGGAGAGGCTTAGTATCTGTGTTGAGACGCCTTCGTGGTTGTCTTCGCTTGCAACAGAGTCTTCAATGTCATCAAGAATGCGATCAATGCACAGCATAATTCTACGGCGGTTCTGCAGACCTAGATACTCGTCCCACGGTCCGTTCCTGTCATCAGGAGTGACAGTAACCTCAATCAGCCGTGCTGCGAGACTCTTATAGTCCATTGGGCTCTCCATCTCGGACAGTATCTTGCTGAGCGCAGTGTGCTCCATCCAGGGCATCCTGTCCTCAATCACGGAGTACCAATACTTGTTTGAAAAGGCAGTGCTGGCTGTACAAAAGGCCGGGCTCGCTCGCAGGATATCGAAGAGCGACTCAGATGGGAGAAGGTGCAGAATCTCGTGACGCAGTTCAACTGGGAAGCGCCAGAATGGATCAACATATTCGTAGTCTTTTGCTTCGTCCCACAACTTCGCATTGATCTCCTCTGGACCGTCGCGCCTTGCGTCTTCCAGGAGCTCAGAGAAGTCCGGTTCATAGTCGGGGTTTGTAACAAGCCACTCGAATCCGGTTAATGGCTTGAGCAGAAAGTATTATTGATCATACACACCTCGTATCCATCTAGAGCCATCCACCTATGTCCCTGGAACGGTCCGGTGCCGCCATAGTAGCAATCACCCCAGTTGATAACGGTGCCATTGCTCATGGGCATGCGCATCTGCATTCGGAGAAATATCTCGCGTCCCATTGTGGTCATGTGTTTATCACCCATACCGATTTCAAGAAGCATCATAAAGCACGCGTTGTGGACGACGAACCCCTCATCCCACGCGGCGAACTCGAGCTCATTTTCAGGCCCATTTAAATTTGTTCGAAAGATACGCGACGGCTCGTATTCGTATGTTCCCTTAATTTGCTTAGTATACACATCGTGACGTTTGAGAGTCCGACTACAAGTAGCTCCAATGGGGTATACTCACCATCATACTAATATAGTATGCGCCTTCTTCGTCTGAGTCCTCTCCATCATGAACATTGGCACGCACGATCCTGGTCAATCCAAGCCACTGCAGATATTGTCAGATGCTGGAATCGCCGTTGGTTAACTTTGGACTCTTGCTTCATACATAAGTGTCGTTTTCGGCAGTAAGATATGGGTCATAGGTAGAATGCTGGACGAAGTTTCTGGACAGTGGTCCTCCACAAATATTGCAGAAATGCTCGCCGTCATCCATTTCGATCGGTTTATCGCCACTCCGGGTCCTTAAATAGGGACAAAGAGCGGGCCTGACGTAGGAAGCACTAAGCTCACCAAAATTGGACGTCAATAGTTTTGCCCCTGTCGCTGGACTTGAGGATGAGAGTAAGCCTACAGGGATAATACCGAGACGATGTATTCTGGCCTCATTGAAGGACACGAACTTTAGTGGCCAACAGCTCTGCTTGAACAGCAAGCTGCTGACCTCTCTTGACGAAGAATCAGTCTTTATGAATTAGTGGTTCTTTCAGTCCTAGAGGTCGCTGTGATAAGCAATGTGATTGTTGGTTTGGTCCATCACGCATGTCACAACAAAGGAAAGGAAAGAAAGACCAAGGTCGGCAAGGGCTTACAGTCAGCTTTACCTTCTGTAAACAGGCCGCTGAGTGTTATTGGCTAATAATGATTCCTCTAGAAACAAGACATGTTATAGATGGTGAATTCCACCGGAGCGGGAAAACCAGGTAGCCGGTGAGATTGGTGTATAGTTGCATGCACCCTCAACTTGTTCGATGTATCCTGACCGTAATGACATCTTATGCCTTGCTCGATTCCCTGTATGCTAACTACCAATAACAGCGAAGCCTACATCTTCAACCAAGGCCCTAACCCATGAGTGAAAGACGATCTTTAACTCATGTAAAGTCTCGAAAAACTCTCGTTGGCACCAGCTTCTCATGCACTCCTCTCTTGCTTCCGTGGGTTGGCTTCCACGCCCAGGCCTGATCCTTCTGCCGGCCGTTGCTTACACCATTCAGCACATTGACCACATACTTCCCGATTGTCGGGAGAAATTTATAACAATGGAATGAGCCCCCTATCGCGAAGTACACGTTCGAAAGACTAAGGTTTGGGTGTCTAGTGATGAGTGGCTGTTGGTCGGGAGTAATCGAGTCCCAGCACAGTCGATAATAATCAGGCTTGCGGTCACCGTCCAGAATCTGAGGTAAACGTGGCCGAATCAGATTGATCGAGTCTTCCTGGAGACCCGGTGGAGCATTAATCTGGTCTGGAACAGGGACGGATATCTCATAGCCAGAAGCTGTGCTGGTCATATTTTTGACGGACGTCGCAAAGGTGAACTTGAGAATCCCTGAATCCGTTGGAGGTATTACTTCCCCTATTCGCTCTCAGCATATGTGCGTTCAATCGTTCGGTTTTAACAAACCTTGTCCGCCGTATACAAACACCGGTAGCTGTGAGTATGCCTCTTTCTCCGCTTCCGAAAGCTGAAAATGAGCAACGCAAACACCGGCAGCAGATGCCTGGTTCTCTACTCGCTCCCCGTCAGGCAGTGCCAGCTCATCTTCAATGGAAGACATTAACTGGCTTGTCCATGCTCCCGTTGCTAGGAGGATCTTGTCTGCTTTGAAAACTGCACCAGTATCTGTCTCAATTGCCTGCACCCCGTCTTCTCCGCGGACAACCCTACGTGCCTCGCCGATTTCATATTTGACGCCCATCTTCACGGCCTCGTTAGCCATGATGGCCAATGCCTTGCCGGCATCCACCCATCCCGCCGAGGGATTGAAATAGTATGACCCAAACGGACTGCAATCTGTTCTCTGAAGCAGTCCACCCCAACGACTTTTTATCTCTTCCTCAGTCATGTCGACGATCACGTCCTCACGACCACTCTCCGAAAAGTTCTTCCTAATACGGAGGGGCAGATCACTGCCTCTCTCATCCATCGCAATCCATCCGGACTGATGATAGACACCCGCGTCCTGGAAAAACGGGAGGGACTTCCAGGCCTCGATGGCTTCAAACCCCAGACTCATATACAGTGGGTTGGAGTAGTCCGCGCGAATGATCTTGTTGATATCCGTTGATGCGGCCGGCGTGGACGGAGGGGCGCCGCGGTCCAAAAGCGTGATCCGAGAAGGGTTGGAACTGCTACATGCTAGGTGATAGGCGGTACTGACGCCAAAGATACCGGCGCCGACAATGAGAATATTTTCTTCTTCCATATTTGGTGTTGTGGATGGCTTAATGGGTTTGGTGCCGATCGGCTGGGTTGATGATTCAAATGAGGGGCTTGGGAGGGGTCGTGATTGTATATCGCGGGTGATATCATCAACTGTTTCTTGACCAACTACGAACAAGTACTACTGCTTATATCTAGGTAGCTGGCTTGGTGTTCTTTAGTAGCGATCACACTATCTTAAAAGGCCATTATATATATATATACCTCACCAGTAGCCGATGGTGGTGTTCAAAGGAATATCACGATTCATGAATAACCCTGACCGTACGGGCCAGTCATTCATTGCTCATCCAGACCCTCACTATGGCATAACAATGAGCGTTCACCGACCTAAAACCATGGTAACTCTTACAAAACACATGAATATATCATCAGTAGCCCCCTCCCATCACCTCCACCCCACCAGCCAGCTGTTCTTGACTCCCATCCGAGCCTCCCCCGCAAAAGAAGACAAAAGAAGGGGGATAACATGGTAAAATGTCCCCACAAGCCACCTTGCAGCACCAACTCAGCGAAATCCTAAACATGCACCCCCCGCCAGAGTATCAGTGTCTGGAGTTCAGCATTTCTCGTGTCTACCGCTGCAAAAACACAATCAGCCCCGTCACCCGCGCAGCAGCCCCTAGATTACTCAATACAAGTAGCAGGTATTTCAACGAGGGTCGGGATATCAGCGGCATCTTAGTGGGTTGGTCTACTCTGCTGCTGTGTACTCAATCCCATCAGTCTCAGTGGTATCGACTGGCTCGAAAGTGGGCATTCCAGGTGTGGAGGTACTCGCTTGGTCGGCGTGATTCTACGACTACTACTGATGTGGCCAGCAATGAGAATAGGCTTGTGCAGGGGCAACCGGGAGCTGAGGCTAGTGGTGCCCTCCACTCGGACGTGGTGCATGGACCGGTGGAGCAGGCACAGCAAGCGTCAGCGGAGGAGTGGCGTCCACAGGGAGAGGTTCCAAGACCATGCCACCATGAAGAGCCGACCGCCAGCTCTGTGAGTGAGGAGTCGGTGCGCTCCAGCTCGAGCTTGGATCAGGCTGCTCAGGCCTTGAATACGAGCGCTGTCTCGGGGATGGTGGCGCCAAGGGCGGTTGAGGACGAGTGTGGGATCTGTCTACTAGGGTTTTTCGTTGACGTGACGGGCGGGTCAGCGAGGGAGTACACTGCGGCTGAGAAGGAGCTTTACGAGACGGTATATGACGATGATCTGTGGGTGTGGTGTCGGCGTCACTGTGGCACGAATTATCATGGAGAGTGTATGGATCGGTGGATTGAGACGTCTGGGAATTTGCACCCGAAATGTCCGACTTGTAGCGAATTTTGGGTTTATTGAATTGTCTTGATCATACGAGAGCCGGCTCGACATTCTTTGTTCATGTTTTCTTTTTTTACTTCACTAGTTCCTTTTCTTGTTTTCTTACTGTTTCTGGTCTTACTGCTCCCGGGTTGATAGTCTGCGCTGCTCTTGTATCACTTACCCTCAGTCCAACTATATACAAAATACAACTTTTACAGACTCACATCGTAATCAATACAAAAGCATAATCAACAGGCATTAAACCTTCTTCGGCCTTCATAGCCGTGCAGCCTTTTTCTCCGTCATTCGGTTCAGCCATAATTGGATGGTGTCGACAAACCCGTCGATTTCCTCCATCGTATTACCCGTATGAAGACACACCCGGACCCGTTCCTTTCCTGCAGGAACGGTAGGTGCCATGATTGCACGTACGGTATACCCTTCCTTCTGACACGCTGCCGCCAGCTGACGAGGCAAGGGGCTGCGCAGAGAAAAGATGGGGGATCTCGGGAAGTGATCTACTTCGAACACTGCTGGGTCCCAGGTGCCGAGGTCTTCTAATCTGGTCCGCAGGTATAAGATCAATTGTTGAAGTTTGTGTTGAAGCTGTCGATGTCAGTCCAATGCCTCTGGGGATCAGTGTATACATGCGACGACTCACAGGTTGTGTGATCCCTTCGGACAGCAATTCATATGCGGTGCGGATGGAGGCCAAGAACGGGAAGCCCAACGCCGTTGTGTAGATCAGGCTTCGCGCATAGTTGATCAGATAATCTCGGGTATCGGAGCAGCACAATACGATCGCTGAAGAACTGTCAGGGACATATATATCAAATGGAGTCGTTTTGATCGCATACCACCATGACTTGCTAAGGCTTTGCCGAATGTATGAACGCGGATAAATATCCGCTCCTCCACGCCCAGTTCCTGAACGACCCCAGCCCCACGTGGACCGAATGTACCCGTAGCATGCGCTTCGTCCACGATAAAATAGCCGTTTCCCCTCGGCAGCAGACGATCGACAACCTGGATGAATTCGCGGATCGGCGCGATGTCCCCGTCCATGCTATAGACGGATTCAACCACGATAAAGACATTTCGGGAGCCATCTTGGATCTTGGGATCGGCGTCCAACTCTGATTGTAGGACAGCTTCCAGGCTCTCGGGTGAGCTGTGCGCGAATTGAACCCGTTTGCCTGCTCGGGACAAACGCATGCCCTCCCGTGCACTTGCGTGGATCAGCTCGTCATGTACAATCAGATCTCCTGGCTGAGGAATGCAGGATAAGACGCCGACATTGGCGTCGAAACCCGAGTTGAACAGCAGTCCACTGGGGGCAGCATGGAAATCGGCGATGAAGCTCTCAAGCTCCTCGGCATACGTTGAATTGCCATCCAGGAGCCGGGAGCCTCCACTGGCAAAGGGGTAGAGCGGCGGTGCCTGTTGCAGGTGATCTAGTAACCGGGCTCGATATTCTGGCGACGTTGATAGTGACAAGAAGTCGTTGGACGAGAAGTCCACCGACGTCTGAGGGAGCACTGTGAGCCTTCGACGAGCCGATTTCAGTTCTCTCCGGTGTAAAGCCTGACGCAGTGAGTCACGCAGGGACTTGGGGGAGGAGACATCCATTGTGACGAGGTCCAAGGTTGGGTCTGGCAGCCAGGGGCACTAAATGATTTACCACACCCAAGAGGGAAAGAGGCACGACAGAGGGTACTCTTATAGGCATGGTGCCTCCCCTCCGGATAGAGGGGATTGCGGGCATTATCATCCTTCACACCGGAGACGTGGAGACGGGGATGTTCACAATGAACTGCGCCAAAAGAGTGGAGCTGCTGTTTCCCGTCATTTGGTGGCTTGCTCCGTGTGAAGACTGAAAACCTTTTTTGCTCTTGATTATTTCTTGATTATCCCACGTAATTTCGTGCAATGAGAACATAATTCGTTACAATGTAAGATCGTGATACTATAGTCTGTACTAATTTTGTAATCGAGGTATATTTATAGGAACCATTCCTGACCCATCCATAATACCAGACATGATTCAATTCATCAGAAGTTTTGGCTCGGTAGACCAGTTGCTAACTATGGGGGAAAAAGATACCTAGGGTACGATGCAGGCTGTTTTGAGTTTTGACACATTGAAGGTAAAAGTATAAGGCGACCCGCTAGAATAAAGAAGATCTCTCCTAAAAAATTGGGATTGGATGCAGACGAGAAATGTTGAAGCGCGGGAAGGGGGGAAAAAGAAAATACCAAAACAAAAATAAACAGATTAAAAAAAAAACAAAAAAAAAAAAAAAAAGAGTGAATATCCACAAGACAGGCCGTTGAGGGCCAACCGGTGGGGGGGGGACCGCGGCGGGCTGCCTGAATGCCTGGAGAGTGTGGCTCCCTCCCCGGCTGCCTGAATACCTCGGGCCAATTCAACCCAGTCCGTTCGTTCTGGATCTCTTACTCCTCTCGTATCTCTGACTATGAAGTAGTAGGCTGTACTCCAAGTACGCAATACTATTTTTATTTTTCTGACTGTTATCGTCGTTATTATTAATATTACTGATTCCTTCGCCTCCTCTCTCTCACTTCTCTTCTTAATTCTCGATCATTCGATGTGTGCTTACTAGTACCATCTACCGGCTCTGACTGTGATGTCTCCAGTGGGAGCTGCCCTCTGGCGTTCCCTTCGCGCCCATCAGGTTTACGGCGCCAACACTGATGTGGGAAAAACAATTGTCTCGACCGTTCTCTGTAACGCGGTCCAGCGCCAAAAGTCCCAGGATCAGACGGCCTTTCTAAAACCCGTCTCAACGGGGCCATTGGATGACGCAGATGATCGGTGCGTGGGCTGAATCCATCTTGCCAACCCGCTAGTTCAATCTGTCTAGTTACACACATACTGATCCATGATCTTAGACATATCCAACGCCATGCGGCGGGTACATTGACTAAGTGTCTCTACCAATTCGACGAGCCCGTCAGTCCGCATATCGCGGCTCAGCAGAAGAAATTTACTGTACGGAAACCATTCCCTCTGACATGAGGTACCAAAACACTAACACTCGGCAGATCCCTCGAGATGATGATATCGTGGCCTCTGTCCACAAGACCCTGTCTGACTGGGCGGGCAGCGGGGTCAATTTTGCCCTAGTAGAAACGGCCGGTGGTGTCCATTCCCCCGGCCCCAATGGCAATTCACAGGCAGACCTCTATCGCCCACTGCGGCTACCAATTGTCCTAGTCGCAGATTCCCGATTGGGTGGTATCTCTTCGTCTATCTCGGCCTACGAGTCGCTTTTGCTTCGGGGCTACGACATCCACTCGGTTTTACTGTTTCGCGATGAGTACTACAAGAACCATGAATACTTACAGAACTATTTCCAGAAAAAGGCTATTCCTCTCGTTCCACTGCCGTCGCCCCCTCCGAAGCCGTCAGTGCAAGATGTAGATTCCTTGGCGCGGGATGAGGAAGCCATGACCACATACTATGGTCGTGTTGCACAGGAAACGGATGTTGCGAGCTTATTGGAACAGTTATCGGCTAAGAACGCGGAAAGGATCGACCGGCTGGAATCGATGGCCAGCCGGGCACATGACACCATCTGGTATCCATTCACGCAGCATCATGGCATGGAGGCCAAGGATATCACACCGATTGATTCTGCCTATGATGACTACTTTCAAACGTTTGTGGAATCGGACCAGTCCCACCATGAAAGCAAGCTGCGCGCAACATTTGACGGATCTGCATCCTGGTGGACGCAAGGTTTGGGTCATGGCAACCCGAGCTTGGCTTTGTCGGCTGCATATGCCGCTGGACGGTACGGACATGTAATGTTTCCCGGAAATATACATGAGCCCGCTTTGTCGTTGGCAGAACTCTTGCTCAAGAGTATCGGCAACCCTCGCTTCCGGAAGGTGTTTTACACCGATAATGGAAGTACCGGCATGGAGGTCGCTGTGAAGATGGGTCTCCGGGCGGCATGCGACCGGTACGGATGGGATGCCAGCCAGGAGCAGATCAGTATCCTCGGTCTCAAGGGAAGCTATCATGGCGACACGATTGGCGTCATGGACTGCTCAGAGCCTTCCACTTACAACAAGAAAGTCGAATGGTATCGCGGCCGAGGGTACTGGTTTGATTTCCCGCAAGTGAAAATGTCCCAAGGAATGTGGAAGGTCGACATTCCCGAGAACCTTCAAGAATCACTAGGCTCAGGCCTCGAGTTCTCGTCCCTCAATGACATTTTTGATATGGAGGAACGGCTGCAATCGGCTGCGGGAAAGCGCTACAGGGACTATATTCGACATACTATCCAGGATCTGGTTCAGCAGCAAGGGATGAAATTTGGTTCCCTTATCATGGAGCCCATCATTCTAGGTGCTGGCGGCATGCTGTTTTGGTCAGTATCGATATGTACGGTCATTTAAGATCCATGACTAACGGGCTTGTTTAGTGACCCTCTGTTCCAACGGTGTCTCGTCGACGTTGTCCGCGGCCATCCTGAGCTGTTTGACGCAAGTGGGGCTAACTCTGCCAAGGATCACCCAGTGGCCACCTCCTGGTCTGGTCTCCCCGTTATCTTCGACGAGGTGTTCACCGGTCTTTACCGTCTTGGCCGTACATCCTCGGCCTCATTCCTCCAGGTCGACTCCGACATCGCTGTAAACGCGAAACTTCTGACTGGTGGTCTTCTTCCTCTATGTACCACGATGGCCAGCAATGAAATCTTCCAGGCATTTTCGAGTCCGGAGAAGAGCGATGCTTTACTCCATGGACACAGCTACACGGCACATGCTGTGGGCTGCCAGGTGGCAGTGGATTCGCTGCAGACCATGATGCGGATGGAAGACAGTGGGTCCTGGGATGGGTACCGCCAGGACTGGAGGCCAACCTTGTCAGACACCCCTGCGACCCTGAGTGCGCGGGACAGCTCTAATATCTGGAGTGTCTGGTCTCATGGTCTGGTCAGTGATCTATCCCATGCGCCATCAGTAGATGGCGTGTTCGCGATTGGAACGGTGCTCAGTATCTCGCTGAAAGACGTGCAGGGAGGAGGTAAGTCATCCATGCTGTTCCATCCCCGTTCAGCGCGCTCCGGGCTAACATGTGACGTCTCCACCGCGCAAATAGGCTACACCTCGACAGCCGCCAGAGGTTTACAGCAGCGGTTATCGACGAGCGACGGAAAGTTTAATGTGCACTCGCGTGTTCTCGGAAACGTTCTGTACCTCATGTCGAGTGTTACTTCTCAACCGGAGGCGCTACGCTCCATCGAGGGGTTGCTGCGGGAGGCGCTCTTGTAGTAACAATGCCTGTGTAATTTACTGTACATCGGATACATTGCCGCTAACACCCCTGACCAAAAGTCAAAAGGGGAGACGAGACAGGGAAAAAAGGCCCTAAATGAGATTAACGAGTTATACTGTTTTCAGCGAACCAAAGGACCACCGTACGGTTTACTTTCTGTCGGGGAAATTGAATTTTTCAGTGCTTATTCTTGTACGGTTATTATCGGGTACCACGGAGTCCTAGTCATTCTACTCCGGAAAGCAGGTGGACACACTCTGGACGAAGTACCTTGAACGCGGAAGGGATATATATTATAGTAGCATTTGGACCAATTCCCCTCAGTATTATTTGAGTACCTATTCTCGATTGTTGGTCATGCCATGACAACATGACCGTGTGAGTACTTAATTCAAGGAGGGAGAGATCGGAGGGTTGGAGTGCCTGGCTAACGGGCGATCATTTTAACCTTGGAACGGGAGTGTCATCGTGCTCAATGGGCTTTCCCGGTGACTCCAACCAAGTTAACCTTCGCTATGTTTGGAATTCTCCCAATCCGTGCGGGTTTTCGTTCACCGACGGCCCGAGGGCCGCAAAGGTGGCAGCCTGATTGGCCTGCACGGGACACGTGACGGCTGGCAGGCCCCCGATGGAGGTCACGGGAAAGTCATTCCGGAAGATGGAAAGGGATCCTCAGGCAGCCGTCCATGTTTCCTTTCTCCCGATGATGATGATATGATAGTAGTAGTAGTATCTCCGTAACTAGTCCTGTTAACCATCGTCCTCCGGCTGGTGGGGATCCTCCCACCAATACGTAACTCGCCCGCTGGATCTGCGCGTTTAATCCACAGCCTCCGTCAACGATCCATTGACCCCTCAACAGTTGGTCATTCCAGAATCTCTCCTTGGCGGGAAAGCCAAAGTGGGCATGGTCTTCAACCTCCCGATCAAGGAACCACCGCGGCAGTGATTGAACAATGGCGGCGGCGGCGGTGGTGATGATGATGATGACGATACGGATTCTTCAACCATCTACCAAAAGATTGTTTGTCCATGGGTTGAACCCCTCGTTGGGGTCAACACAACCACCCCACGAATAGCAGAGGGAAAATGAACCATTCTGTTCCTGAGCCACAGCTTGCTTTGCATCAGGTGGTCGCTGACTGGGTGAATGATTAGACTTTCTCCCCACTGTGAGTAATAGCAGGTAGTAACAATCAACAACGAACAAACTACTAACACACTAACACACTAACAAACCAATTTACTCCGGAATAACACTGTGCAGTAAGCTCTGGCCCTCCCCCCGCCGGTGAGCACGATCTGACTCCTACCTAATCTACCCCTCTCACCCACTTTTCGTCTGTTTGGTCCTTTCCCGAGGTTGTGGTCTTTTCTTCACCGTCCCTTGGCGTCATTGGCCTTAATTCTTCTTGGGAGCTGTCATGGTGCTTTTGTGTTCCCTCTAACCTAAGTACTACCTTTCTTCCGCTCCCCCATTGGACTTGCATCTCTCCTTCTGCACTACATTACCATCACCATGTCACTACTCCCTCGGTCCGTTCCTCGGATCATCCTACGAAGGTCCTATGGCACCGTCCAGTCCTCCCCCAGTGCGGCTTCAATTGCCAGCAGAATCCCGGTAGCTCTGCAAGAGGCAACGGCCGCAACGGTGCCCCGGACCACATGGACCCGCGAAGAGGTCCAGCAGATCTATGAGACCCCGTTGAACCAGCTAACCTACGCTGCGGTATGTGGTTTCGTTTTCCAGCCTACGTCCCGTGGGATATTGTTTGCTTTTGATTGTTCTTGCCATATGACACCACGATCTTAGAAGCTAGTTTACTCATCCCAAACCAGGCTGCCATTCACCGTCGATTCCATGACCCATCCGCCATTCAGATGTGTACCTTGATGAACATTAAGACCGGAGGATGTAGTGAGGATTGTTCCTACTGTGCTCAATCGTCGCGTCACAACACCGGCTTGAAAGCGACGAAGATGAGTCCCGTGGACGATGTGCTGAAAGCCGCCCGCATTGCCAAAGCGAATGGAAGCACCCGCTTCTGCATGGGTGCGGCCTGGCGCGACATGCGCGGTCGCAAGACAAGTCTCAAGAATGTCAAGCAGATGGTGTCTGGCGTCCGCGAAATGGGTATGGAGGTCTGCGTAACCCTGGGCATGATTGACGAGAACCAAGCCAAGGAGCTGAAGGATGCCGGCCTGACGGCTTACAACCATAACCTGGACACGTCCCGGGAGTTCTACCCCACTATTATCACCACCCGATCGTACGATGAGCGCTTGAAGACCCTCTCTCATGTCCGTGACGCTGGAATCAATGTTTGCTCCGGCGGTATCCTGGGTCTCGGCGAGGCGGACTCCGACCGTATCGGTCTCATCCACACGGTTTCCTCGCTCCCTTCCCACCCGGAATCCTTCCCCGTCAACGCTCTGGTTCCCATCCCGGGCACCCCTCTGGGTGAACGCAAGATGATCTCCTTTGACAAGCTTCTCCGGACCATCGCGACGGCCCGTATCGTCCTCCCCGCCACGATCGTCCGCTTGGCTGCGGGCCGCATCTCACTTTCCGAGGAACAACAAGTTCAGTGCTTCATGGCCGGTGCGAACGCTGTCTTTACCGGCGAGAAGATGTTGACGACCGATTGCAATGGTTGGGATGAAGATCGCGAAATGTTTGAGCGGTGGGGCTTCTACCCCATGAAGAGTTTCGAGAAGGACGCCGATGCCGCCATCTCGAAGGCACCTGCTCCGTCGGAAAATGTATCCGCTGCGCCGGCCGCCGCGAGTTCGTAAATAGTTGTTGTTTTACCCCTCCCACATCTGAGATTATCAAATCACTCTATGCGCCCTCCTCGTATGAGTCAATCCTATGAGGCATTATTATGATCCAATAGAAATCGTTCGATCGACCGCTATAGATGTCTGGTCCCCTCCACCCGTAGAATTGATTCGACCCCGAGCTCTGCCCATGTCTTGGAAATCCCTTGGCAAGTATCTATGATGCGGACAGCGGTGCAATTGCTCTGGTCTGTATCACCCAAACAATGACGGTTGCCTAATAGCTATCACATGAGGCTGGTGCTGTGTTTTCCCCCTCCCTGGCGTACTTAAGGGTCATGGTCCTTCCGCCCTCCGCCCGGTTTTATTTCCCTACACGCCCTTCCGACTCGCTCGAGCCTGATCTACAGGGCATTCTATTCTGTCTCCGGTGGCTGGTATTCCCAGATCACCGCTTTTGCTCAGTGACTAACATGTATCTTGAAGTGGACTAACTAGGCATTGCCGCAGATGATGCTCATTTATTTCCATTTCACTTGATATACGCCACGACAGACTAAGGTTCTACTCACTGTTCCTACAAAAGGACATCCCGATTGAACAGAGAAAAAAAAAAAGTGGTATTTATCTATAAACTATGCTCATTAAGTATGTGCACCCAACTCATGATCACGTCTCGCAGGGATAACATTAATCATTAACGCAAGGTGATGCCACGATAACTTTGCGATGGTCTAGTTAGGCAGACCGACAGATGAAGATAAATGTTGGAAATCGAAAATGGGAATCTAAACGCCCGGGACAAGATGGGCTCGCCCGGGTTCAAATGTGCAACGAAGTCATGGCATCGTCTATTTAAACCATGGACTTTTCGGTCTTCAATATGCTGGTTGCTTGGGTATCAGACCGGCTCATCGTGGTGTACCGGCTGAAGTCGTTGGGGAGTTTCTTCTCGCCCTCGTCCTTGTGACGGTACGCCTGGCGCCGGAAAAAGATGCGCTTGCACCACTTCCACGCCTCAACACCCATGAAGAACAGGATCGCCTCCACGAACACCACTCCCCATTCCCAGGAGATGCCGGTGTGCTTGAACACCACATGGTTGATGACAGGGATATAAAGAATCGGGAAGGTGGTGATAAATCCGATCATGATACCGGTGAAAAGGAACTTGTTGCGCCAGACATCAAACATCCACTGGGTAAAGTATCTCTTCGAATCAGGCTGCATCCGGAAGAAACTGCGCCGCATGTCAATCTGCTCCCACGCTAGGAAGAGCGCGAACCAGGTCATGCAAACGAATGTTGTTGCACGAGCACGGAACACCGTGTCACAGTTGCCATCATAGTGGTCGCTGCCGTTGTAGCCAGTGTTGCAGCCACTTCCGAGGTCGCCATCGCCCCATCCGTACATCACTAGGGAGAAGGATGACAAGCACAGCGCAGCCATCCAGACACCATATACAAGAGTGTCCACAATGACTTCCCATGTGAAGATACCTTGTTTCTATTATACGTGTTAGCAACGTGCACGAGACTGAGAGAGGTAAAGGGAATACATACACTCTGGGGCGGGCGGTTCATGATATCAGGTGCCGCGATCTCCATTCCCAATCCCATATCAGGGAGACCGGAGGTGATCATAATAATCCAGAGAATTTCGACGGGCGCAATGGGAAATACGGACTGTCCGTTGACATCCTTGAAGACCAGACCAATGAGCAGAGTGAGCGCGAGTCCAACGTTTTCGGCCAACAAATGCAGGACGAATTTCTGAATGTTATCGAAAATACGACGGCCCTCTTCAATTCCATTGATGATAGAGGCGAAATTGTCATCCATCAGAACCAGTTCTGAGGCATCCTTAGCCACATCAGAACCTGCCTGTCCCATGGCAATACCAACATCGGCCCGCTTGAGAGACGGTGAGTCGTTGACACCGTCACCCGTCATTGCCGCGTACCGGCCACGACGATGCAACGCATCAATCATGCGGACCTTCGTGTGAGGTGCGCAGCGAGCAATAACCAATGGGAGAGTAGGGAGATCATCAATCTCGTCCTCGGTCAATTTGTCGAACTGGCTGGCCGTCATTACCATTGCATCCGCCACATCCTTTGCGACGCTGTCCATGTTTGCAGGGATGATACCGACCTGTGCTGCAATCGCACGCGCTGTACCGGGGTGGTCACCTGTCACCATGTGCACAGCAATTCCCGCGCGGTAACACTCTTCAATGGCTCCAGCAGTTTCGGGACGAGGGGGGTCATAAAGACCGATGAGACCGCAGAAAGTGAGATCTTTCTCTACCTCGTCTCTTGGGGGAACTGCTTCTGCGTCGGTGGGGGTCTTATTCTCCCGGCAAGCGAGGCAAAGCACTCGGAGGCCTTCCTTGGCCAGAGCTTCCATGTTCTGCAGGATCTCTTCTTTCATGCTTCCATCCAGGGGAACGGGGCTAGAGCCAGCAGTCCAAATGACTGACGTGCAAGAGTCCACCACACGTTCGACGGCACCTTTGGTGAAAATCATCTCGCGGTCACCTTGGGCGAAAATCACCGACATTTTCTTCACGGTTGAATCGAACGGATACTCGGCTTTCTGGGTCCAAACCGGCTTGTCGCCCTTGGTCCAGCGATCACGGCCCCAGTTGAAGCGAGACGCGAACACCTGGATGGCGATATCCGTGGGTTCGCCACGTGCCTGCCACTCATCATTCTCCGACTTGTGGACATGGGCGAGGTTGGCCATTGCCGCGACATTGAGATAGTTTTCCAGCACCTGGTTATCCTTCAGTAGATCTTGAGGGTCCCGAGGCTCTCCTTGTGTGTCACGTTGGAGCTCAACCGGGGGTTGAGGTAGCAGGCTCAAGTCTCCTTCCTGGGGGTTCAACGGATCGCTAGAGGATCCCACGGAGTATGTACCCAGCGATGGGAGCCAAGCCCTTTTGGCAACCATGCGACCTTGAGTAAGCGTTCCGGTTTTGTCTGAGCAAATGTTAGTCACAGCGCCGAGAGCTTCTAAGGAGTCAAGCTTTCGGACAATGACATTTCTTTGTACCATCTGCTTGGTGCCTACCGCCATAGTAATAGTCAAGACCACCACTAGACAAGCAGGAATCATAGCAAGGCCAGTTGCCACAGCGTAGATGATGACTTCCTTATCATTCCGCATCTCATTTGCACCCATGACCACGATAGCGAAAACCACGGCAATTGCGAAGAGCAGCAAGGCCAGCTTAGACAGCTTCCTTTGTAAAGGGGTGCCGACGTTGATACCCAAGAAGCGACCGACGGCATCCGTGCAGGTCAGGGTCCAGGCCTCCACATACCAGCGCTTCTTGGTCTCGCCCTGGGGGCCACGCTTGACGGGCCGTCTCTTGGAGTCCCCGGCGTGGAGGGCAGCCGCGATCGCACCAATTTCTGTCCTCATTCCGGTTCCCACCACCACACCACGGGCGCGGCCCCGGGTCACGGTCGATGAACTATAAGCGATATTCAGGCGATCACCCGGGCCGGTATCCGGGTCGAACACGGCGTCGACCTCCTTTTGTACCGGCAAGGATTCACCGGTTAACAGCGCTTCGTCGGTTTCGAAATTCATGGCATCAACGAGCCTGCAGACGCGATTAGCGGGGATTATTGGTCATCTTTCTGGCTGGTTACATACCTAAGGTCCGCGGGGACTGTGTCGCCCACTTTCAGCTCGACCATATCTCCGGGAACGATCTCAGTGGCCGGGATGGTATTGGTTTTGCCGTCGCGAGTCACCACACCGGTGGGGGAACTCAAGGAGCGCAGGGAATCCATGGTTTTTTCCGCTGCATAGTCTTGGTATACACCGACAATGATGTTGAGCGCGATGACGGCACTGATGACACCGCCCTCGATCCACGATTGAATACCAAAACTCACTGCCATTGCAATGATGAGAACCTACAATTGTTGTCCAGAATTAGTCCACTGTCCCCAAGCGCGTGTGTAGAGGGAGATCCACGTACCAGCATCATTGCATTGGCAATCTGTCGAATGACAATCTTAATGAGGGAGACCCCTTCTCCGCCTTCCAGCTGATTGGGGCCATACTGACTGAGACGGTTCTTGGCGTCCGCCGTTGTGAGACCTTCCTCCGAGTTCACTGAGAGCTCTTGGAGGGTGGCCGTGTAGGAGAGGGCGTGGGCAGGTTGTGATAACGGCTGAGCCGTATCAGCCTTCTTCTCGTCGTGAGACATAGTGTGGTGTGTGTCTATGTGCAGTTGTAGTTGTGTTTAATGGGTTGAGGGAAGGGTTGTGTGACGTGATAGAATCTAATAGTGGGGCTTGTCCTTAGGGAGGCTCCATATAGATTGTATCCTCCAGGCAATGCGAGTCCATACACCTACGCCAGGTAGAGATACACCGTGAACGGGAGTAGTGATGGATCGGGGAGGAATTGAGGAGGGGAGGGTTTAGCCTTTTCGTTCTTTTCCATTCTGGATCAGGCCGGGGGGGGATTGTCGGGTTTATATGTTATGTTGTTCATGGTGAATGACGCGAACAAAGGTTCATCTCTTGGCATGGATGCCCTTGGATTATCGTAAACTGGCGAGAAAAAAGCCAAGCGCCAATGAGGGTTAAAAACAGCACGCGGGTCTTGGCGCATAACCTTGGGTTTGGAGGCAAACGGCGGTTGGACTATGACGCATTCGACCAATGCCGTCGCCACGTGAGAGTCGCTTAACGCTGGGCAGAGGCAAATGACTGGCCAGACCCTCGTCGACCCAGCGGAATGCCAAGCGCGTTCCGGGGCGCGGGAGGCTTGGCACCTCTTGGGTTATTTCCCGCCTCGGCTTCTCTGCACGCTTGGTCAGTCTTGGCCAGACGCAACTGGGAGGGGGTCTGAGAGCCAGTCGCCGCTTGAAATGCAGCCCCCATCGCTCTGAGAATCGGCCAAAAATACTTCTTCCTCGTTCTCTCTGACTGGTTACTCGTCCCCCTGACCCCCCCCTCTCCCCCCACTCCACGACTCTTATCGTTGTGCTGACCGGCCCTATGCGACTCCCGACGCCGCTGTTCGAGCCGACCTATCCGATCCTCCGCGAGTGATACATCTTATTGGATCTGTCGCCAGTTAGTTGCGCCTGGCGGTCGTTCTCGTATTGACACGAGACATCACCACCGTCGTGTCGCTCGTGCTATGGCGGGTGATCCGCCCGGCGCTGAAATCGCCGGTGTCGTGGTCGGAGCGGTGCTGATCTTTGGCGCCATTAGCTTGGTTCCTATGTGAGTTCATTCGTCGCATCCCTGATCCCCGCTGCAGGAGAGAATCTTCCATGCATTTCGATTGGGACTGGTCATCTACCGGTGTTGGCTGTTGGGTCTCTTCGCATGCTCTACTTCTTCATCCATCCACCTCGAGATATACTTTGTTTTTTTGTTTTTGTCACCTTTCCCTGTCAAGTACCAGCAAACGGTTGACCATCCAGGACAGACTGATTATGTGGCATCACCGACGACGAGCGGCGGCCAGACGAGCCAGTGAAGTGCAGCTGCTTCAGGCCAATGGGTGCATGCGACAGGTGACGGTGGAACGATGGCTGGAAGAGTTGGCCCGATCGGAAAATGGGGAACCACAACAGCCGCGACACTACGCTCAGGAAACCTGGTAGGGTTGCGCATCCCACTGTTGGAGCACGCCGGGAGTCTTGGCCCTGGAGATGCGGGGACAGGGCTGGCACTAGTGGCCTTGGCCGTTCTCATCCGGACCCGTTTCGTCTGTTTTCACGCTCTCTGATTTGTTTCTCTGCTGTCTGCCAGTTCCATCTGCCTTTCGACGCTCGTCGTGCCGTCGTCTTCGCAAGACACGCTGCCGTCCTCTCCAGAACCCGCCTGCATCCTTCCTCATTCACGCTCGACCACCGCTCTCCACCGTCACGACACGCTGACCCCTGACGCTGACACTCCCCCCCTGCTCGAGTCAGATCGGACGCGGTACCGGTACCGCGACGGCGACCGCGGTGTCCTCGTTCTTAACCAGTGTAACCACGCTTTCCACGCTTCCTGTCTTGCGTCATGGTTCACCTATGGCCGCTACAAGTGCCCCATCTGTCAGACGGAGTACTCCCCCACCGACCCCGGGTAAATTCTCTCTCTTTCTCCTCGGACTCCCTCACTACTGATCCTCCAGATGGATTGCGACATGGCTGGTTCCATGGGTTGCTTGGCGCCTTATTCGGGTCTTGGTGTTTTTTCCTTTTTCCGATACGGGGTCTGATCTATCGTTCTATCAAGTTGGTGTCTGATCTCATCAGGTGTGTAATGTTCCCGGTTTTGGGAAGTTCACTGTATGTATGTGCTGTTCCAGTGATGTAAATGATGTATGCTCTAGGACAAATTGGCCAATAATTCTTCTCTAACTTTTTTTTTTTTTTTTAGATTTTTTGTTAAAAAAAAAAAAAGAAAAAAAAAGATGATAACATACCCGTTGCCTCTTCCCTGCTTCCCCCCCCCCAACAAAGCAATCGTAGACGCAATGACCAGCTCATAAATCGAACATGTATAGTCTACTGTATAACCCACCTCAACCCCACGGTCACCCGACACATCAAAGTAAAAAAGTTTCATTCCCCAGGAACCCCAGAATCGGAGACATACAGACACCACCTCATGTCGGAACCATGTCCATCGTAAACCTTCCTGTCACTTTAAACTCAAAGGCAAGCCTAGACCCATGGATCAGAAAGTCAAAACGAGTCAGGTTAAAGAGAGACCGGAGGGGCGTGTTTCTGGAGGTCAAGCTTTGGCATCGTCCATTCTGGGATGTTGTTTTATCATAGATGTTAGGGTTTTGTCTACGGTGTGATTCTGGTGGATACAGTAGTCTGGTTAGAATCTATCTATACACAGTATATATTTTATGTAAATGTAATATAACCTAGACAGGAACACGCGTAGATCTTACCACGATAGTAAAGTAGCACGACGACGATAAAAAAATCAAACAGGCAAGAAACCCGAACGAACATCACTGATCCTAGCTTCCTCCTACGGCCTACATTACCCTTACATTACCCTAGAGGCTAGATCCACCCCAGCATAAAACAGAATTAAAAATAAATAAATACATAAATAAATAAATAAATGAAAGAAAAGAAAAGAAAATCCATGAAGAGCTAAAATGAACAAATTAAACTAACTGGATGTGTATACGAGTCGCGTGTGGCGCCAAGTCTGGCTACCCCCTCCAGCCTTATCCTATGACAAGGCAGTCTGGAAATCGACTGAGATGCATCGCCCCGATGAGGGGTTGTTTGGCCCCGCCAAGACTTGCCGTCTTCTGGGCTGGTTCTGGAAGGATTCTCGAAGGTTCCCTTTTGGGCGGTGGTGTTGGGATGTTGGTTGGGATGTACTTCGGTGTGCTTTATTTTGGGTACTTGTGTTTTGTTTCTATCCAGTAGTGGTGGTGGTGCTAGGTCTAGATCTATATCCGGATATTCCCGAATATATCAGTAGTAGTAAAAGAGTGCATGCCTGACTTGGGTGTTTGGATTGGATCAAGATCCTCTCGTGGGTCATTCTGGTTATCTAGATAGATGTATCCACTAGTCGCCCGGATGTGGCGGATGTCCTAAATACAGTAGTCCCTGTTCTGGCCAGGCCGTTTCCTCTATTGCCAGTACATATCTGGGGTTATCTGATCTTCACGAGTCGGATCGGTAGGGATCGGGCCTACCTCCCGCAATTCCGGGGCCAGCTCACATCTACTATGGTTCACTAGATGCGTCCCTTTCTCTCCATGAGTCCATAACTCTCCAGGGGAACCCCGTTCGCAGATCATGGTGATCACGAACGGGACTACGTGGCTCCGGTGACGATGGTCGATGGATCTTCCCCGCCAGTACACTAACTATCTACTCACCACTCACTTAACCCTCATGTATACCTCATCCCTATTCTGGTTCTATATGATAGGTAAATAGATAGATACAACAACCCGGAACATACCGGATCCAAAAATCGACAATCCAACCACGAAGCACCCGGAGAATGCATCCAGACCTATCCATCGGACCTGTCATCGGAGAATATTTTCTGGGGTGGATCCCGCCTGCATGGCACGCACGATCGGGATCGTGGTGCCCAAGCATTGGCTTGACGTGGTGGCGGTTCGGTTCTCGACTGCTTGCTCTCTTACTGCTTCGGGGGGGGGGTTGGTGCTACCCTGACTCCCTGGGCAGGGTGGGAAGTAGGGAGATTTGGGGTCTGGCTTATGTTCGTCTTAGTTCTATCCTACGTGAGGGGCTGGGGTTTTCGTTTGGAAAGTAACAGATTGTACTTGGGGCTAGATTGCCGCTCAGCGGTCTAATTGGATTACTTGTTAAGTTGGAGTCTGGGGTTGTGGTGGATTGGTAGGATTGTAGTGCGATTAGGATGTGTCTCTGGTTATGGGGATCTGGTTAAGAAATGATAGATGCAAGTACTGGGCTACTGATGTTTTTACTCTTTTTGATTGTATTCCTATGTCGCACTTGTGAATGCTGGAGTCCAATCTATGTCTTTCTGAACAGAGTGTAATATCCGGAGACTTGGGTATTAATTATATCATGTTAGGATTTACTGAGAAGATGAAGATCCTGAGAAATCTGATATTACTGCGAATTCATTACGTGACCCATATCCACTAAGAACCATCTCCTACCTTGACCAAACTTATTCATCCTTTTCAAAGTCCTTCTTCACCTGCGCGGCAACTTGATCATCCACCAAGATTTGGCATGCAACAACCGCCATGCCAGCGGCACAGGCAAGACTACGCTTATACCCCTCCGGCGATCCAGCGCCATTCGTAAACTGCGGTGTATGATTCACTCCCTCAGCGGGGATGGTGAACATTCCATGAAAGCCGGGCACCGCATAGGTGACGTTACCTGCACGACAATGTCAGTAGTGGTCCCTAGAGCCGAATCAAGACCCTTGCAATACGAACCCATATCCGTCGACGCCCCAGCAAGGATTCCCTTCTTCCCCGAGTTATCAAAAATCGTATGGTGGCCCATTGCGCGCATGGCAGTAACGTAGTTCTCACAGATGGGCGTATTGGTCTTCAGATCCGCGTACGAGATGCCCCTATTCTTCACTGTTAGTGATGTCCTTCCCGGGGCCCCTGAGCATAGCATACCAATCAAACTCCACCTTGCACCCGGTGGCAGTCGCCGCAGCCTCGAAGCACTTGACCACCTTTTGGGTCAACGGCTTCAGGGTCTTGAGACTGGGCGAGCGGATATAATAGTCCACGGACGCCGACATGGGAATCACATTCGGGCGATCTCCCCCGTGGGCAATGACCCCATGGATCCTCTGCGTCGGCAGGATCTGCTGTCGCAGGAGAGAAATATTGACGTACGCCGCCACCACCGCGTCCAGCGCATTCACACCCTCCCACGGCGCCGCAGCCGCATGCGCCGGCTTGCCAGTGAAGGTCACCGTGACCTTATCGTTAGCGAGAAACCCACCCGGCAGCACCGTCGCCACGCTCAGCAGCTCCGGGTCGTCCGGCACCATCGGCATGGGATGCACCATCAGACAAGCGTCCACGTCCTTGTACGCGCCATGGTCTAACATTTGCACCTTGCCCCCGCCGGATTCTTCCGCCGGCGTGCCCAGCAGCCGCACCGTGTACCCCGGCCCATCGGGATACTGGGCCTTCAGGGCCTCGCAGGTCGCGATGAACGCGGCGATCGAGCTGGTCGCGATGAGGTTGTGGCCGCACGCGTGTCCGATGCCCGGGAGCGCGTCGTATTCGGCGTTGAAGGCGACCACGCGCCCGCCGCTGCCATGCGTGTATTCGACTTCCAGGGCGGTTTCGAGTCCATAGGCGCTGCGACGGACTTGGTAGCCTTCTGATTTGAGGCTTTCGAAGAGTGCGCAGATGTGGTCGTGGGCTTTGTATTCTTCGTAGCCTAGTTCGGGGTTTGACCAGATCTGGGTACCGTCAGAACTGCTGCCGGGCAAGATACTACCATTACAACCACTACTAATAGTAATAGTAGAATTAACGGAGTAGAAATTGTAGAATTCACTAACCTGGTGATTGATCCTCTTCAACTCAGCATCATATTTCTCGAGCGCCGTCTGAACGCTCTCGATCAGGCGATACTGATACTCTTGAACGTGCATTTTGTCTCGACAGTAGTAGTAGTAGTAGTAGTAGTAGTAGTAGTAGTCAATTGGAGCGCAAGTTGCAACACGAGGTCATTAACTAGGTGTCGTCAGGTATCTTATATAATTAATGATTCAAGAGTCCCTGCTCGGCAATGCTTCGCTTGTCAAGACCAATCATGTCGTGTTCCATCCAATCCTGCATCTCTTATCGTGGGCTAATTCCATCCAACGGCTCCCGGGCTTTCTGGCGATAGGACGGATTGCCCTCGTTTTCTGACCCACCCGCAACTTCCCCCGCTATTTCTCCTCATGCATCTTTGGGGGTCGACTCACCACCCGAGACGATGGGGGTTCGGTGTTTGTAACGGAGAGACATAGGGTGGTTCAGAGAGGGTGTTTGGTTGTTTTTGTTTTTTTTTTTGTGGGGAGTGTTTTCTAAATCCTTGTTTGTCGGAAATGGGTAGATATATATTTAGGGTTGGCATTGAGCTTGATACTACACCATGGAGTAAAATCCAGAAGACAATAACACTTAAATCTAGACACTATTGTCAATATCCAGTACTATCTTAGTATGAAAATACTACATTCATTCCTCAAAAGAAGTAACCCAGTAAGATATTCTCAAGATCACTGTTCCCAAAGTTAGCCCTTGATAATCGTACCCGAACAACCCCAAGACCAAAAGAAGCACAACAGACATTGAATCAGACAAATCTAGTAAATCATACACACACTGCACTTAAGCCCTGCAGCAGAGTCATTTCGGCGAGTGAATATGTATCATCATTGGTACGCCGGCGAATGTATCCAAAGTCCAAGGAAAAGACAGGTCTTACCTTCACATGGGCAGCTGACGTAGACTATAACTGCGTATGGGATGAGATGCTCGAGGAACTGGTTGAGGGAGACATTGTCGATTTATCCCCGAGGCGTCAGTTCACCTGGTACAAGTAGAGATACGGGCATTGAGTGGTGTTGAGTCAGAGTGCGTCGGATACGAATTGCATGGTATACATTGACTCATGTTTAATCGGATAGTGGGTATATGGGGTAGTGTTTGAGGGCTTTGTGTCTTTAGTGGAATGTATTAATCAACGTAATGTGGAGGTTACAATTTAGATTGGGTTGTACTTTGTAGTCAGGACTCAGGACATCTATATTGCCAATGGAGTAGTTATGGTTGTATTGACCGATACCATTTAATTTATAAATACTTTGTACTAGAATCTGGAGGATTATGTTAGGTGTGGTGGATGTGAATAGGGAAGCTCTACCAAGGTGCTGGAGTATCTCTAACCCCGATGCCTACTTGGATAACTAACAGGTTGCTGGCTTGCTTTACCCCGAACGCGCCAGTCATACTCCCTAGACACTTAAATAGCAAGCAGTACAGTTTCTCTTGACCCCCGATGGTCTAGTTGGGCTGTGATGGAAATCCTTATAACCAACAGGTCGCCGGCTATTCCGGCTCGGGGACGAGTCATTCCTTTTTTGCTCTGCCCTAAACCCGTCATTACGCCCTTTAATAAGTTTAATTAATAGCGTTTCCTTCCCTTTACATAGTCTAATAGGACCTTAACGTTGCTAGCACGAGACAAACATACAGAAATCAGGGAAATAACGGAAGAAAACGAAAGAACACAAATCAAAGAGATGAGACCAACAGACACATGTCCACGAAACGTCAAATTACGAGAATTCATAATACATAGGGCTGTTATTGTCTTGTCTCCTATTTCGATTACTATTAAATAACCGTCAGACAAATATCATCCTTTTCCTGGATTAGTCTTAGTATACCGTCGGTCCCACTTGAAGTCAACGATTTCACTCACTTGACTCACATTATACGAACTCCGAGTCATATTATATATCGATAGTGGGGGAGCTTGTACACACTTGTCTCTAGAAGAGCTTGGGTGTTCCACTGACCGTTCCACGACATATCTACCCATTTGCTTATGACCTAACAGGCTTGAATGTACTTTCTCCTGACCAGCATAGCTAGCTGAAGTTGATCTGAGCAGATGGGAAGCCCTATCGTCCATACCCAACGACTATCTGCACTAGATGAATCAGATGCATAACAACATATTTATCTACCCATAGGAGTCACAAGCGAACAAGAACGCTTGGCCAGTGGTAACGCTAAATCAGCCCGACATAGACCTAATGTGGCACACTGCATATCCCAGCTCAGCTCTGGTGCCTCAGTTGATGATTAGAGGCTGCTTGGAAGACCGCGGGATCATCCCCGGGTAACACGACATTCGCCTTGGGTCTAGATGGAAGGCAATGACCAGCCTGTCGCACAGGAGGCGTATACCACAGAGATATGGGACATTCCGGGGGCTATCCAAGTCAAACAGAATTTGATAAAGCTATACGGTACTGGCTGTATCTACTCCACCTGCGCTTACTGCTAAACTCATCACTCCTATGGATATTCTAGCATCTTTTTTATTTTCCATTTACCCCGCCTTAAGTACTTAGGATATGCATGTCGCCGACTACCCTTGCAACCCCAACCCAATACTTAGTATTCTTGTATGCAGCGTGCCAGCAGTGACTGGAACCCAGGCTAGACACGTCATGCCTCGTATACGTATCCTTGCATTTCTCCTCCTTTCCAGGGATGTAAATTCAAATACATAGTCAGTATCCCCCCTTAGATTTCCTCAACGCTTGCCTCTGACGTTGCTAGTTATCTGTAGGATCACTGTCATCGATCCACACCGACAACGGCACCGTCAAAGAAAAACTCCCGCAAGAAGAGCGGTGTTCAAAAGGTCCTGGGTCTGCCTAAGTACTCGGTCATTGATTACAACCCGCCAGAGTTATCGTAAGGACTGTAGTGTGTACGAACGTCCTATCACAACACTTTGCATTGGACGGAAGGAGTATCCTACCTTAAAGGGCTATCTCAGTGATTGTTATCCTCGACTGCAAAGCAACTCTAGTTTCCGTCCGAGAAGTAAGTACCCTTTCGCATATCGACGAGGACATTGGACATACCATTGTCCACTTTTCATATACGGGGAAGTATGAAACTCTTCAGCCGACTCCGACCCCGGGGATACAAGATTTGTCAAGAGAATTTCGAAGGAGTATCCAAGGGTACCGTGCTGCCATGGCCTGTGGGATATATGGTCTCGAAATAATTGCTAGGAAGTATACCCGAATTCCCGGCGAGTCAATTCCCATTGTCGATGTGCTGGAGGCCGCCCGAATGATCCTTTCAAAAGCTCCCAGATAACAGAGACTGGTTGCGTGACTATATCTACACAAAGCTTAAGAAACCGTTTGTGCTCGATGAAGCGATATTTATATGTGATGGGATTCACCGGGGAGTTGGGGAGGATCGCCCCTTTGATATCGAGTTGATGAGGATGATGGCTGGGATCTACATGGAGGCCATATCCTCGCTTCGTTTTGAAGTTCAGAGAAGCCAAAACAAACAGATAATCTCACAGGAAGGTAACTAAATCAAATGCTCCAGAGATAGCTATTAGAGTAAGCCGCTAACTGAGTGAAACCCTACAGTTGAGCCTTTAGCTGACTACCCTGTCCCTGAAGAACAGCCCCCTGAACCAGACTATCCCATTCAAGAAGAGGCGTGGCCCGAGCCAGAATGTCCCGCTCCTGAAGACCAGCCTTTCAATAAGAAGGTATCTGAACCTAGTGCCTCTATCACGGTGTTCCCCGACGACATCTGTCTCTATGTTAACTGGACAAACTTGGGGATAGAAGAAAGGAGGCGAAGAGAGATAATTCCTAAACAGAAAAACCTTCCAGTTCCACACCGTGGTGGTACCTTTTCTTGACGATTGGGTTCTGTTCTTTTGCTTTCTGCTAAGTATTCTTTTTTCTTTTCTTTTCTTGGTTCAATTTTTTCGGGCAGGTGCTCGTTTAATGCTGAATGTAGATGGTGATGTATGAAATTTGTTGCAGTAAAAGACAGCTATTCTATTAATATATATAGATCTGGTTTCTTAACAAGGTAGTTAAAAAGTGTATCAAGTATCGGACAAGTAATACTTGGGAGCCGGCCGGTATAAACTGGGGGAGATCTGGCGGTATCGAATAGCTGTATATTCTTGTAAATATTTGTGATCCAATACTGCCTATAATTCACAATTTTGGCTATTTCCGATATAGTCAACTTCTCTTTACTGTTAATTATATAAATGATAAGTTCGCACTGCCAGAGCTTAATATTTTGTGCCATTATGTGGTACACGGCATGCTAATTCTGCCTGATTTGGGAGTCATTATACATTATAGTACAGCTTTCTTAGATACATATTTCTTTCAGTATTATACTGCCCATCACCAGCATAGAAAGATAATACAAGGCTGGCTGTAGACAGCCTAGTAGATCTTGGTAGTTAGGGTTGGAAAAAGAGCGTGTATGTGTGAGATTCCTCTGCCAGGGTGCGGCTATGTAGCCCCATAAAGTGAACTTTTGCTACCTGCTAGAGGTGGACTGTTATGCTGACAGCCCGTAATCTTTCTATAATCACTATCATCCTTGAAGGTATTGGACTCTGCGAAGAAGATGCAACTACTACTTCACGTTATCTACAGGGCCCGTGTAGAAATGGAATCAAGTATCAGGAAGCTAGATTACGCAAGGGATGCTGGTGCTACAGAATGTATAAGCAGAGTTAATTTGTCCAGCCATACAGTAGCAGCCTTATGTCAATGGTAGAGTTCTTTAGTCAAGGAAAACACCCAACATGCATGCAATTTTATGCCTTCACTCGATTGAGGCCCGATGGACGTGTCCCAGTTGGAATCTTAACCTCACACCCCATTGTACTCCCTGTTCTCCTAACACCTGCCGGTAGGGTTCTTCAAGAGGATGATGATATCGAAGTGAAGTAAGGTAGAAAAAGCGTTAATATGGAGAGCTACCCCTGCTCGATCGGGCAGCATACCGCCAACGAACAGTTTCTCAAATTCTGCTCCTGCTGCAGGTGTCTGCACCGCCAACTGGCCCCTAGCCAATTGGTCTGGCTTGCGGACCAAGTTCTGCACGTCGCAGAAAAAGAAGAAAGCAGTGTGTAATACATCGCTGATTCGTCTCGTCAAGCTGGTCTATCACATTAATCACATACGTGTGTGCAATACCCCGCCTACAGCGCGATGCATGGTGGAAGAAGCATTCCAGCTACTACCTTAACCCCACCATGCAGACCTCAGTCCTGGAGTATTGATCTACTGTCGTGTCGCTATCTCTGTCTCTACCTGTGGTGAAACGCATAGTTCATAAAGGGGTGCTGTTTCCTCTGTTTAATCCTTCATTCCTTTCCCAACGACGCTGAATTCTGACAAATAAAGCAACAATGTCGGATTCCGGCCCCAAACCGCTCGCTATCATCGGGTTCGCTGCCAAATTCTCCCAGGAGGCGACCAATGTGGAGAATTTCTGGGAATTCCTTCTCAAGGCGCGTCAGTCTATGACTGCGTTTCCGAAGGATAGACTGAATCTCGATGGTTACTATCATCCAGATCCAGAGCATGCTGGAACGGTTCGTGAGCCCGATTCCTCCACGAAGAAAGCACAGTCATCCTAACTTTAGAGATCAGATCCATGCGAAAGGTGCACATTTCCTGGCAGAGGACCCAAACGCGTTTGATGCGGCGTTTTTCAATGTGAACAAAACCGAGGTTGCAAGCCTCGACCCTCAGCAGCGACTGGTGATGGAAAATGTGTATCATGCACTTGAGAATGGTACGTCTGTTTGACCCAGGGGTAAATATTTGCGCCAGATGCTAATATCCAATGACTACTTGCTTTCAGCTGGTATCCCAATGGATAAGGCTGTGTCGTCTAATACATCCGTCTTCGTTAGTGGGTTCAACCACGACCACAGGGATCGGTTGAACACCGACCCCGATATCGCTTTGAAACATCGGCCCACGGGATCGGAAAGCTCCATGATATCTGGGAGAGTGAGCTGGTTCTATGATTTTAGAGGCCCGAGCTTGACGGTCGATACTGCATGCTCGAGCTCAATGGTTGCCTTTCATCTGGCGAACCAAAGCGTCCTAACTGGGGACAGTGATATGGTACGACTTGCTTGCGTTTGATTATTCCCACTACCAGTATCTTCTTCCTACCGACTCATGTCCATCACTGTCTTTCTTTCGCATTCTCTACTTCTACTTGCCAGCATGGAACATCACTGATGTCGGGCTACTAGGCAATTGTCAGCGGAGTAAACGTCTTCGGTGCCCTGAACCATATCCAAGGAATGAGCTATTCAGGATTCCTCAGCCCTGACGGAAAGTGTTTCACATTCGACCATCGAGCGAACGGATATTCCAGAGGAGAGGGAGTTGGTACCGTGATCGTGAAGTCACTGGACAAAGCTCTTGCTGACGGCGACACAATCAGGGCCGTAATTCGCGCCACGGCCTTGAACCACGATGGCCGCACCCCCGGTCTAACCTACCCCAGCGGCGATGCCCAAGAGCGCCTCATCCGGAGTATATACGCATCTGCCAGGTTGGACCCTGCCGAGACTCTCTACGTCGAGTCCCACGGCACCGGCACGACTGCCGGTGATCCCATTGAAGTACGCTCCATCGTTCAGGCTTTTGGCTCCGTCGACCGCGCGCAGCCGATCTACGTCGGAGCGTTGAAACCCAACATTGGCCATGTTGAAGGAGGATCGGGGATATCGGGGATTATCAAAGCAATCTTGATCCTGGAGTCTGGTGTCATTCCGCCGAATGTTAACTTCGAGAAGGTTAACCCCCACATTCATATGGATGAGTGGAAGGTCCGTTTTCCAACGGAGGTTCTGCCGTGGCCTGCGTCTGGTCCTCGACGTGTGTCAGTGAATTGTTTCGGGTTGAGTGGAACCAATGCTCACTGTATTCTGGACGATGCATACCATTTTCTCCAGAGTCAAGCTCTGACTGGGAACCATAACACGCGGCCAGCTACGCCTACAATCGAGGAGGTCACTCGGTTGGTAAATTCACGAGTCGATGCTAAAACACCGGATGTTCAACAGGAGGACGCAAGTGCAAGCGATAGAGAGACCCCTAAGCTTCTTCTCTTCTCCGGGTTCGACCAGGACGCGCCTAAGCGGATCTCGGCTGAACTTCTCCAGTACATCAAGCACCATGCCCATTCCTCAAACCGAGATCAGACCCAGACACTCCGCGACGTGGCGTTCACGCTCTCGGAGAGAAGGTCCCACTTTCGATGGAACAGTTACCTGCTCGCAGGGTCACTGAAGGAACTTGAAGCGCAGTTGGAATCAGACACAGGCCTCCCACCTGCGATCAGCGCACAGAAACCACCGAAGATTGGCTTTATCTTCACCGGACAGGGTGCCCAGTACCCCGGGATGGGCCAGCAACTGTTGCCGTTCTCCGTGTTTCGGGAATCTCTCAACTCTGCCACCGCGTACCTAAAGTCGTCACTTGGCTGTGAATGGTCAATCATTGGTAAGCTTCATAGCCTATATCCAGACACGCAGTCAACTAACTATCTGCATCAGATGAAATCCTCAAGGATAAAGCTGACTCGAGAATGCACGAGGCTGTCATATCCCAAGGTTGTTGCACAGCCATTCAGGTGGCCTTGGTCGATCTATTGCACAGTTGGAATATCCATCCCGTTAGCGTTGTTGGGCATTCCTCTGGAGAAATAGCAGCTGCCTACTGCGCCGGGAAGATTTCCCGCGAGGCTGCATGGCATGTCGCATATGAACGCGGACGTCTGACCTCACATATCCCCAGGAAGACGAAAGGGGCGATGCTTGCCGTTGGATTGGACGGTGTGACCCTGCAGGCGTATCTGGAACAAATCCACGACAAGATGTCTGGAGATTTGGTGGTAGCGTGTTTTAACAGTCCCAAAAACCACACTGTTTCCGGAGACGAGACCTTGATAACTGCCCTGCAGAGCACGTTGGAGGAGAAAGGCGTATTTGCCCGTCGACTGAAAACCCCCAGTGCTTATCACTCCCCTCATATGTTAGATATTGCCGAAGGTTATGCGAATGCTCTGCGGGAAGCTCCGCAAGGATCCTACCTAAGCCAGAACGCAAGTGTCCGTATGTTGTCTACCTCAGCTGGGAGTGAGGTGATGGACGACCGAATCCAGAGCGAATATTGGGTGAACAACCTGATTTCTGCGGTGAAGTTCACAACAGCACTACAATCCATGTGTCTCGCCCGTGATGGGTCTGCTCCCGATGAAGTCCTGGAGCTTGGGCCTCACGGCGCGCTTCAAAGTGCAGTGAAGGAAACCCTGATGGGACAGGGATCAATTGCATATCGAGCGACTATGAATCGCAACGATAATACGGCAAAGACTATGTTGCACACGATTGGGGCACTGGCCGTCCGTGGAGTACAGGTCAACTTGTGTAGGGTGAATTTAGGCAGTGAAGCCGCCCAGCGAAGCCCAAAATTGCTGGTAGACTTCCCACCTTACCCGTTCAAGCATGAGGAGAAAAGTCTCTATGAGAGCCGACTCACTCGTGCTATACGTTTCAGACCCTTGCCCCAGCATGACCTGCTGGGCGCACCATCTCCAGATTCCAGCCCGCTACGGTGGTCCTGGAAACATTATCTCCGGGTGACCGAGATGCCGTGGCTGAGAGACCATGTGGTAAGTCCTCTTCCTAGTGGGCCCGTTTAGTATCCATGTCTAAGTATTGTGAAGGTTGCCGAGAACATAGTCTTTCCCGGTGCAGGCTATATCGTGATGGCCATCGAGGCTACCCGACAAATCATGAACGGTGTCCCCCTCAACGGATTCCATGTCCGAGATGTAGCGCTGAAATCAATGCTGATTGTCCCTGATAACAAAGATGGGGTGGAAACCTTCTTCTCCCTGTCGCCAATGGATGAATCCAACGTATCGACATCCTCCATCTGGAACAAGTTCACGGTCAGTTCATACGACTTTGACAATGACGAATGGACCGAAAACTGTTCAGGCTACGTATCCGCGGAGTTGAAAGGCTCACCTAGCCCCGTCACTCGCGGCCGCGAAGATACATACAAGCTTGAGACCTGGGACCTGGCGCAGAAACAAGCGGATCTGTGTCGGAGGCCCATGGATTTTGTCAGAGTATGCGATAATCTGGATTCAGTTGGCATCAAGTTCGGCCCGCTGTTCCGCAATATGTCAGACGTGAAGATTGGAGGCCAGGGTGCTGGAGTTATGGCCGGCAAGATCAACATCCCTGATGTTGCTGTGGCCATGCCAAAGGGCTATACTCACCCGCATTTGATCCATCCGGCTACGCTCGACGCAACGCTCCAGGCTGGGATCGCGGCCATCTGTGACTACACTGGCAATGGTTTGCTAAGACGAGGCAGCGTCCCGGCGTTTATCAAAGACCTGTGGATATCGGCTTCTATGCCAGCTCAAGGGAGCCTGCAATGTTCCGGTAACGCGTCTTTACTGGCTCATGATACGTATACCTTCGACGGAAGGGTGTGGGATCTAGATGGGAAGACCGGCCTTATCACATTGGCAGGAGTTCGCTTAACACCCTTCCAGTCGAAGACAGACAATGCCAATGAGAAGCAGCTGTGCCACTCTATCAAATGGGGTGCCGACGCAAGCTTTGCCTCCAACTTGGTGTTGGGCCAGCCGAACCCGGATCTGTCGGTTTACGAGAGCGAAAAGCTCTGGTTCACTGAACTCCAGCTGGCAGCTACCCTCTTAGCCGCCGATGCCCTAACAGATTTAAAGACATATAAATTACCTGAAACAACACCCAGCCACCTGCTAAAGTTTCATGAGCTGATAAAGCGCATGGTCGCGGATGTTGCTAGTGGCTCGATACCTCACGTCACATTCGAGCAGTGGCAAAAATACGCCAACGACCGTCTACTGAAACGCGAGCTTTATGACCGAGTCGCGGGTCGCGATCTGAACGGGGCTGTTTTAGTGCGAATGGGGTCTTGTATCGCATCCTTCTTGCAAGAGCAATCGGACCCTTTGTACGTCATGTTTGGACAGGACGACCTGATGGCCCGATACTACGACTCGGACATGGAAATGGGGCCGATCCCCGAGCAGTTCGAGCAGCTGATGTCTTCCATGCGATTCACATTTTCCAATCTCAAGGTCTTAGAGGTTGGCGCAGGTACTGGCGGATTCACGTCCCGCGTTTTGAAGTCCCTACACCCTGTGAACGCGGATGGCGAGATAGAAGGGAACTGTATTGCCTCCTACGACTTCACAGATGTATCCCCGAGCTTCTTTGAGAAAGCCAAGGATCGTCTCGCGGAGTGGAGTCGCATACTCAATTATAAAAAGTTGGATCTCGGGGTTGATCCCGTCTCTCAGGGCTTCACAGCGGCATCCTACGACATGATTGTTGCGAGCAATGTCCTTCATGCGACTGCCAACATTCAGCAAACTCTAAAAAACATGCATCACCTGTTGAGGCCCGGTGGCAAGCTGCTGTTCCTCGAAGGCGTCCGGCAGGAAACCGTCTACAGCAACATCTCCTTCAGTGCGCTGCCTGGGTGGTGGCTTGGCCAGGAGCGGGAAAGGGAGTGGTGCCCCTATATCTCCAAAGAACAGTGGCATACTTATCTGTGCGGTTCAGGATTCTCGGGCGTAGATGTCAGCATTTCGAGCTCGCACTATCCAGAGTTCAATAAGCTCGGAATCATGCTCTCAACTGCCGTCCAGCCACCTTTGATGGCCAACAGCTCCACAGTCATGATAATTTGTACGGAGCCGGAGGGTGGAAGTGTTGGGGCCTTACTACAGGACTATTTCAACAAACAAACGGGCATTCCCAATTGTGCTATGCTTCACCCTAGCCAGCTTCTCGATACTAACCTCAACGGGGTCGTGTGCATTTCCCTCCTGGAGCTCTACTCGCCGATCCTCGGGGATTTGGATGAAAATAGCTTTGCACAAGTGAAACATATTTTGTCAACCTGCGCCCGGATGATATGGGTCACAGGAGCAGAAGACCCGAGAAATAGCATGGCTGCTGGTTTAATACGGACCCTGCGGTGGGAGCGTGATTCTCAGGATCTCAACCTGGTCACAGTAGCGGTTGACGCTCAAGGAAGCCCTGCAGACCAGATACTTCGCGCTATATCCGATATATATCAATATCAATTCATCAACGTGGGTGGGCGAATAGAGCGTGTGAATGCGGAGTATAAACTTGTCGATGGCCAGATCCACACGAACCGGGTCGTTGACAATGTCGACGCCACCGAAGCGATCTCCTCCCAGTTCTCAGAGCCTGAGCCAGTACCCTCCAAATGGCCGGGCATGGTACGACCTATTAAACTTCAAATAGGCCAGCCTGGGGGCCTGGACAGCCTACACTGGGTGACTGACGGCGACATGTCACAGCCCCTCAACCCTTCGGATATCGAGGTCGAAATCCGCGCTGTTGGGATCAACTTCCGGGATCTATTGACGGTGATGGGCGAGCTCCCACAGGCAACTATTGGCGGCGAAGCAGCTGGCGTGATTACGCGAGTCGGCTCAGCGGTCGGTAAGTTCAATGTAGGAGACCGAGTTGCATACTTTGGCGACCCTCGCTACGTGGGTGCTTTCCGGACATTGGGCAGAGCCGATGAAAGCCTGGCCATGCGGATTCCGGACGAATTCGACTTCGAACAGGCAGCTAGTATGCCTGTTATCTACACGACCGTGATATACTCTCTGAAGAACGTTGTCAGGTTAGAAGAAGGAGAGTCCGTCCTTATACATGCAGGCGCCGGCGGCGTGGGCCAGGCGGCCATACAATACGCACAATTCGTCGGCGCAGAGGTGTTTACCACCGTCTCCACTGCGGAGAAGAAGGAGCTCCTTATGAAGGAGTACAATATTCCAGAAGACCATATCTTCTCCAGTCGTGACATGGCATTCGCTGCAGGTATCAAAAAGCTGGCACCGGGCGGTGTTGATGTAATTCTCAACTCTCTTTCCGGGGAGGCTCTTCGTCAGTCATGGGACTGCATTGCTCCGTTTGGCAGATTCATTGAAATTGGAAAGCGGGATATCCAAACTGGTGGAAAGCTCGATATGGAGCCATTCTTAAAGAATGCGGTCTTTGCGAGCGTAGACTTGCTCACCGTTGCCAAACATCGGCCCCAAGTATTTGTGAAGCTCTATGATGAGCTAGGAAAGTTATGGAGCGAGGGCAAGATTCGGCAGCCTCAGCCAGTGACTAAATACACGTATAGCAATATCCAAGCAGGACTACGCTCGCTTCAGCTCGGGCAGAGTGTGGGAAAGATTGTTTGCGTGCCGAGTGATGAGCAGATTCCTGTCTTGCCAGAGCCAGAGAGTCCGTTTGAACTGGACTCCAACGGATCGTACATCCTGGCGGGTGGACTTGGAGGCATCGGACGCAGCATTGCTTACTGGATGGCGTCTAAAGGCGGGAAACACCTTATCTTCTTGAGCCGCTCTCATGGACTGAGCTCAGCAGCGGGAGAGATGATATCCACGCTACAGAGCATGGACTGCCAGCCCCATGTCTTCTGCTGCGATATCGCAGATGAACAGAGGCTAGGGGCCACGGTGAAGGAAATCCAAGCGAACTACCCTCCTATACGCGGATGTATCAACTGCTCGGTATCTTGGGCAGATAGTGCATTTGAAAATATGACCTATAACGAATGGCGCACGTCCATAAAGTCAAAGGTTAACGGATCCTGGAATCTCCACAGCATTCTACCGTCTAAAGACCTCCAATTTTTCGTTATGCTATCCTCTGTTGCCGGCGTGGTTGGCAACCGAAGTCAAGCCAACTACAACGCGGGCAATACATTCCAGGATGCCCTAGCGAGACACCGTATATCGCGCGGGCTTCCCGGTGCAAGCGTCGATCTTGGAGCTGTTGTGTCCGTTGGCTTCATGGCTGAAAACAAGGAATACGTCAGGCATACCATGAAAATCGCCAACCATCACCGTGAGGATCAAATGCTCGCCATAATCGATTACCTCCTCGATCCTCGACGCGTGCTAACAGAGACGACTTGCCAGTTGGTCTGCGGCCTGTCCACCCAGTCAGATTATGAGAAACGAGGCATCCCGGCCCCAAGGCATCTCCAGTACCCAATGTTCATGCACTTACAAGGTACTATTTCTAATGAGGAGGTGCAAGGTTCCAAGACGGATCAGTACCATGTCCAAGCCTTGCTAGCAGCCGCGCGCACCGAGGTCGAAGCGGCGGATGTTGTTTTGAACGGCATTCGGAAGAGGCTATCAACAATTCTTAGCGTGTCTGAAAGTGACATTGATCCGTCCTGCTCGATCCGTGAAAACGGAGTGGATTCGTTGATTGAAATGGAATTCCGGACGTGGGTGTCGAAGGACCTGGGGGCAACCATAGCTAAGGGAGATATGAGCACGAAGAGTGTCGCCGAGTTGAGCGTGAAGATAGCAGGATCCAGTGCGTTCACCCACTTTAAAGGTTGAGATCTATGGTGTTATGTGCTTGTGAACATAGGGTGATAAACAAAGAAGACGTTTCAGAAGGTTGATTGATTCCTACCAAGTAACCGAGTACTATGCGGTAGTTGGAAAACTTTTAACTAGCCAAGAAAAGGACATCTATCATGCAACATAAGGGCATTGAGACCGGGACGCCAGAAACCGTATTCTAAAGAAATCGAAAGGTATCATCACAATTCGTTGAAGCATTACGCCCGTCCAGAAGCTTTTCCTGGCATCTTGGCGGGACCCAATCCTTGTCGGATCTCGTCCAACATTCTGATTCCAATTGCTTCGTTACCATTCTTGCCTCTCTTTGCCTTGGCACCCTTTCGCTTCACTTGAGCGCCTGTGTTGCCATCCCAGCCTGCAAGGAAATCATCCATGACCTCGTTGAAATCATGGCGGGGGGCCACAGCCACTCCGTTCGCGTCGATCAGGCTGGGGGCCTGCGATGACGCGGTCGAGAAGCCGGTCATGCCGGTCATACCGGTCATACCGCTGACCATGGACATGCTATCATCGTACTCATCTTCCTCGTCCAGAGCGTAGAGTGCCTCCACCCGGTCAAACCGGTCATCCAACAGCCGATGGCCTTCCGTCCGGGCCAGAGCGGAAGAAGTCATGGAGTAGGCCGAAGGGTTGGTAAGTGCACCTTTACGCTTCTTTCTGCGGATGGGGGTACCGCCTACTGTGAAGACCGTGGAGGCAAGGGTGCTTTGTTGCTCTGAGGGCATAATACTGGGCGGTGCTGCCGGCGCAGGCTTCACTTTACCCTCCTTTTTGAACTTAGCAAACTCGCGCATCCATCCTTGGTCCTCGGGGTGCAAATCTGGAGCTGGCGCATCGTGATCGGGCAGTTCACCTGAATCAGCGTCCTGGTGTTCATTCTGGGCAAATTCGCTCCTCTGCGGTGGTTTGTAGTCGGTTTTGCTGGGCTGCACAGGGGCCTTCTCAGTGGCATCAGACTCCCATCCGTCATCATCTTCCTCGTCAAACAACGTGTCCTCCCAATCACCCTGGTCAATCTCCTCCGCCTGAGAAGTTAATTTGCCAAACACATCGTCCTCGTCGTTTTCGTCAACAAATTCCTCATCCTCAAGAGCCTCCAATACTTCCCGCAAACGGGGATCCATATCAGGCTGGAATCCCGCAATCGCATCGGGCACATTTTGCTGGTCCTGGTAGGTCGGTTGCCGGACATAGGATGAGGCAGTCGAACGCATATCAGATCCATAGACGCTTCCGGGCCCATACTCGCTTCTCGCATCGTCCAGAGTGACTTGTCGCAGAGCATCTTCCAGCTTCATGCCCTTAGCTTTGCCCTTGTCCTTGCTCTTGGCCTCCACAAAATACGAATCGCCGGCGCCGGTGCCCAGCTCGCGCAAATGTTGCATGTAATCATATTTGGAGTCATCGTAGAAAATACCGTAGTTCGCAGCTTCACCTTCGTTTCTCCGGACGGGCTCGGTCCCAAATTCACTGGCTAGATCCGAGAGCTTCTTGCCGCGGGCTTCGAATGTAGAGCTACCTGCTGCTGGGCCTGACACGGGGGCCAGAACACGGTCATCGGCTGAGGCGTCGTGGATCAGGGGGTCATTTTGGGATCGGTGGAAGAGTTGGTATGTGGTTGCATTCTTTTTATCGCTATTTGAATTCTGTTAGCCACTGGACGTTAAATGAGCCCGGTGTGGAAAGCCACATACATCCACTGCTTGCGGGGAGGCATTTTGGCGATTTCGATCGGTGTGAACAGCAGGAAATCAGATTTTCAGCCTTAGTGGGTTGATATTGTATGGACCTTGGGAGCAAAAAAATTGTCAAAGTGGGATGTGATAGCGTCACGTGAGAGCTTATCGGGGTGCCCAACTGGTCGTCCTCAGGCAGCGACGTGGGGGATGGAGAGGACCTGGCACGACACGAATCAATTGGTACATGATTAGTCCTGGCTATCGACTCTCTCCTGCGCAGTATCATGCTTATGCGGTATATATTTACTGACATGCTTCTCTTGTTTCAATCAACAACAAGGGAAAAAAAGTGCTGAGTCAGCCATTCTTATCTTATCGACGGGGCTTGCCTGATTGGGCGATGGATCATCGCCAAATGGAACAAAATTAATAATTCTCTCCGTCGCTTTGCCTCTTCTTCGCATTTCCCCTCCATATCCCCTCCTTTTTCCTCTTTTTCCCTTCCACTCCACCATCGGAAGGTTTTATTTCAATTTTGGTGTACTGTAAGTCGAGTCACTTCACCACACAGTCACCATGGTTCTCGCAAAGTCCAAAAACTCCGTGGGGCTGGGCAACAGCCTCATGAAGGATCGTTTCGGAAAGGGAAAAGCGTCGAACATGAAGAAAGCCTCGCACAATCAAGCCGTCGCACGGAAGGACATGAACGGAGAGACATACATCACCAATGCCAAGGAGGATGCTGCCTGGGTGAAGATGCGCAGTATCACGGAACAAGCCGCTCTAGACGAGTTCCTGAGCACCGCTGAACTGGCGGGCACCGATTTTACCGCCGAGAAGATGAACAATGTTAAGATTATTCACGCCGATCAGAAGAACCCTTATCTCCTGTCCGCCTCCGAGGAGAAATCGGCGGTGAAGAAGCACCAGAAGAACAGAGGACGACTGACTGTTCCGAGACGACCGAAGTGGGATTCGACGACGACGCGGCAACAGCTCGATGTTATGGAGAGAGAGAGTTTCTTGAGCTGGCGCAGAGGCCTGGCTGAGCTCCAGGAGAATCACGATCTGTTGATGACACCGTTTGAGCGGAACTTGGAAGTCTGGCGACAGCTTTGGCGTGTCATTGAACGGTCTGATCTAGTCGTGCAAATTGTCGATGCTCGGAACCCGTTACATTTCCGGTCGGAGGATCTTGAGTCTTACGTGAAGGAGATTGATCCCAAGAAAGAGAACCTTCTACTCGTCAACAAGGCAGATATGCTTACTGAGAAGCAACGAGAAGCCTGGGCAGACTACTTCGAGCGTAATAACATCAGCTTCCGGTTCTTTTCGGCCCAGCTAGCGAAGGAGAAAATTGAAGCAGAGCTTGCGGAGCAAGGCGACAGCGACGATGAAGAGGTGGCGGAGAAGCTAGCGGAGACAACAATCGAAGAACAGCCGACTGAGGCGCCACAGGAGGAGCATGATGGAGGATTGAAACTTCCCGGCTCGAGCAAATCCCGGAGGACGGAAATTCTCGACGTTGATGAACTCGAAGAACTCTTCCTTTCCAACACGCCCGATACTCTTCCCGAAAACGACGACCCAGAGAACCCGCGCAAGCACAAGACCGTCATTGGTCTTGTCGGTTACCCTAACGTCGGTAAATCCAGTACAATCAACGCCCTTCTCGGAGCCAAGAAGGTCTCCGTTTCCGCTACGCCCGGTAAGACGAAGCACTTCCAGACTCTTTACCTCTCGCCGGAGATCATGCTCTGTGATTGCCCCGGTCTGGTTTTCCCCAACTTCGCCACGACCAAGGCCGACCTGGTTGTCAACGGTGTCCTGCCCATCGACCAGCAGCGTGAATTCACCGGCCCAGCAACCATCATCGCCCAGCGCGTTCCCAAGCATTTCCTTGAGAACGTCTACGGAGTCACCATCCATACCCGCCCCATCGAAGAAGGCGGCACAGGCATCCCCACCGGCAGCGAGCTTCTGCGCGCCTATGCCCGCGCCCGTGGCTTTTCCACTCAAGGTCTGGGCCAGCCTGATGAATCCCGCGCTGCCCGATACGTCCTGAAGGACTACGTCAATGGCAAACTCCTCTTCTGCCACCCACCCCCAGTGCCAGAGGGCCAAACTCCCCTTGACCCCAATGAGTTCAACGTCGAACTCTACGACATGGCCCACCTCCCCGCGAGGCGACAAGAACAGCTCGCCAAGACGATGCAAGCAGAGCAAACGGCTGAGGACCTCGACGCCGACATCCTCTCTCTGCCCAAGCAACCCGTACAAGGCACCCGCTCCCGCAACCTCGATACCGGCTTCTTCGGCGACGCCTCGAAGGGTTCCGCCGGCCGTCTCACCCTCCCCTTCAACGCCCCGTACACCGAACAAGGCCAGCAGATGCGCCAACAGCTGACCGGCCGTAAGGAGCGGCTGATGGTCGCCCTGGAACGCGGAATCGACGTGACCGAGGTCCGAGGCAGTAGCTCCAAGAAGCATTTCAAGGGCAACAAGAAGCAGGCGAAGAAGAAGCGCGCCGTTACTGAGGATGATGATTACTGATCCATCTCTGATCTGACTCGCGGGCGAGTGGGTTCATGTTTGCCTGTGGTTAATGAATAGGTTCGGGTTACGCTTTGGTTTGGTTGCATTTAGAAAAGTTCTTATGATCTCGGTTTCCTTTTTATGTATGTAGGGTTGGTGTTGATGTTGATGTTGATGTTCATGAATCATGACCGTTCATATTAAATGAAATCAATTTCACCGTGATAATCTTCCAGATACGTAATTTATTCATTCTGTGTGGAGTAGTAATTGTTTCTATCCAAGTATTCGCTGCAGACAAATGAAATCATCCCATTTACAAATGACTCTTCAGCTTAAGCCCACTAGCAGCCAACAATCGCTCCCCCTCAGCCCGCTGCCAGTTCAACTTCTCAATAACAGCATCCTTGCGGACCCGGTTCTCCCTCTTGCCGAGCTGCTGCAAGTGCACCTCATCCGGACCATCGGCAATCCGCAACGTCCGGATCATGGCCCACAGGTTCGCCAACGGCGTATCCTGGCACACACCGGCGGCACCATACGCCTGCACGGCACGGTCAATGACCGTCAGCGCGGTCTGCGGAACGAGTACCTTCGCCTGGGCAATCTCCTTGAGGGCAGACTTGGCGTCACCCTGGTCGATCTTGATCGCGGCATTCAGGACAATGAGTCTAGCGGCGTCGACCTCAATCCGGGACTTCGCCAGCCACTCGAGGATGACACCATGGGAAGACAAACTCTTACCAAAGGTCTGCTTACGATCGTCGTTGATCCGTGCGATGAGCCACTCGATCGCCTTCTCAGCGGCCCCGATCGTGCGCATCGCATGGTGGATGCGGCCGGGACCCAGACGGCCCTGGATGATTTCGAAGCCACGGCCTTCGCCGAGGACAATGTTGGAGACGGGGACGCGCACATCCTTGAAGCTAATGTGGCCGTGTCCATGGGGGGCATCGTCGTAGCCATAGACCGAAAGCATACGGTGCACGGTGATTCCGGGGGTGTCGGCGGGCACGAGGATGACGGATTGTTGGCGGTAGGGGTCCTTGTTGGTTGGGTCCGATTTGCCCATTACGAGGTAGATACTGCAGCGGGGGTCACCTGCGCCAGAGGACCACCATTTCTAGAGAGTCTTGTTAGTGATTCGAGTCGTAGGTTGGTGGTATACGTGACCCCGGAGGGGGGGACTGACTGATCCATTGAGGACATATTGGTTGCCCTCGCGGCGGATGTTCAACTGGATGTTCGTCGCATCGCTAGAGGCCACCTCGGGCTCTGTCATGAGGAAGGCCGAGCGAATTTTGCCGTCCAGCAAGGGTGCCAGCCACTGCTGCTTCTGTGCTTCGTTGCCATACTTGGCGATGACTTCCATGTTGCCAGTGTCTGGGGCGGCGTTATTCGTAGCCTATAGTAGTGATCGCCTCTCATCAGCACGTTGTCGCGCGGATAATCCCTTCGTAGAGAAGGAGGGGTTGTTGGGGGGGAATCTATACCTCGGAGGCCAACTTGCTCTTACCCAAATACTCGGCCATCAGACCGTATTCGAGGTTGCTGAATCCAGCGCCCTGGGAGAAGTGGTTCTTGGGCAGGAACATGTTCCACAGGCCTTGCTGGCGCGCTTGGTCTTGAGGTCTTCCATGACGGCTGGGTAGGTGGCCCATCGTTGATCACCTTCACCCAGCTGGGCCTGGAAGAGCTTTTCGGCGGGAATACATTCTTTTTCGACGAATTGTTCGACCTAGATGGGTGTTGCGAGATGAGTATTAAGCTTGAAACGAGGATGGCCCGAGAGGGTTGGAGATGGTATACCTGGTCCAGAGTCTTCTTGGCCCGTTCACTGACGAACGGTTGGGCAATTGGGGGAATTCGTGCAGAGGCAGACATGATGTTTTTGCTGTTTTACTATGAAATCAAGCTTCAAAGATATATGGGGTAGGAGAATGATCCAGAGAGAAAAGACCAGTCGGGACAGAGATTATAAAGGAATGAGAAGCGTCAATCATACGAGTAGTTGTGAATTGCGGAGAAGCTGTGGAGCGGAGAAGATGCCGAACTTTGGCGGTTGGACCTCGGCTCAGAACCGAATATCTAATCCTGCGCACCCAGCGTATGGAGTTACATATAAATACAAGCAAGGGCAGCTACACAGCACCGTCATCCGGAACATCTCAATCATTCTTCTGACTCATCACATCACATTTCATCGGGCTTCATCCGTCAAAGTCCCTTACGCAATTAAAACCAATTTATGACCGTAACAATGACACAGTAGTCCCAAGCCATCCCAAGACCCTTAATTCCCAAAAAATAATAAACCCCAATTGCCCAGAGAGAGAAAATCAAGTAGAAGAGAAATCAAGAACCAGTCCTGCAAACACCGAACCGAGCGAGAAACAACCGACAACCTTATCCAGGTATCATCCACACAAGACCCATGCGGCCGGCGCATGAGGTGCAAGGGATTCTGGAACGTCGATTACTTCGGCATCTCGGCCTCATTGCTGGCATTATGGTTTGCAGCAGATTGCTCGAAGTTCTTCTTGCCCAGCTTGGCGAATAGTGATTGGGGCTTGCCAGCGCTGCAGCACAGGTCATTCATGTCAGCATATCAGATTCACCAAATCCAACATCGAAACAGGAAACAGTAGATGACCAGAGGCAATAAGGCAGTGGACGTACTTCTTGAAGCGCTTGCCCTTCAAGTCGCTCAGTTTCTTGGAGCATGGGCTCATAATGTCATCCGAGGGCGATACATAGCTAGCCTGTTGCCTGGAACGCGTGTTAGTCTATCACCTCTTCCCGTGCAACGATCCAATCCAATCCACTCACTTGTCTCCGCTCTCCAACTTGCCCTGGAGTACTTGTCGGTGGTATTCCATTGATTCGATCTTGGCGGGGGCAGCCTTGAGCTCGTTGGCCTTCTCGGTGTTGACCAGATGAGTGTTGGTAGAGCGATCAGCAAGAGGATGCGAAGGAGACTCCATTGTAGTTGTGTGAAGTAGAGATTATTCGTTTATGTTTCTGTGGAACAGACAGCGAGAATGGTTTCTGTAGCTTCGTCTTGAGGTGGATTTTGAATGGTTTCAGCGAGGGATGAAATTGGATAAGAAGCGGAAGAAATTGGCTGCAAAAGCGAAAAAGCCGCGTTGTTGATTGTTGTCATGGCAACCGCCCGAATTTTACATCATCTTCATTTCTCCCTCTACACAGTACACATCCGTATCATATCTCCGTTCATTGCTTCGTTCAGTCATTAGGATCATTAGCTGTGTTCCTCTAATTACAGGAGTTTCTCACTCATTACAGTTTCACCGTCCACCGGAGAATGAACATACACCCCGTTCTTGTCCTATAATACAACCACATTAGTTCTCTCCGCCACTGTTACGGGCGCCCATCATTCCAAGCGACCATTGCCCATGCCGATAAACAATCATACTTCAAGAGGCAAATTCCTCAAAGAAAGAGGGCTTCCATATCTCCCGGACAACCGTCACACCGGCAGCAGGCCAGCTGTTCCGCCAAGGAATAAATAGTCACTCGAGAACTAAATCAATTTCTCCCGGGTGACGTCAGTGACATGGGCCGGTGAACAATGACCGTCGGAGATGACGCGACTCGGATACCGTAGGGTCACGTAGAATGTCATCAATTAAGAAAAAAAAAAGTCAAAAGGGCTGGTTGTGTGTACTCAGCGCATATTCATCCTTGTTGTCGCATGCTGCTGTTGCTCGCCAAAATCGGCTCGCTGCTCTCAGTAGAACCTGGGGAGTCATAGTCGGAAGAACCCCGTGATTCATACGATATCGGGCTCTCTTCGCTCGGACTTTCCTCATCGGCGGGGTTGAGTACCGGGGGACTGCTGTGCGACCGGAAGTGGGGCGGTGCTAGGTCCGGCATGTTGACAGTATCTAGACAAGGAGCTGGCCCTTTGTCCACCTCGTCAGGGCTAGACGGGTCGGACGTAGGTGTCGGGGGGGAATATGCAACGGTCGGACTGAGTGGTTCTTCCTGTGAGTCTTCCGACATATTCCGCCGATGGCGCCCCGTGGGCCGGTATGACGACGTAGGTCGCGTCGAACTTGGGCTTGCCGAAGGAGAGCCGAAAAATATTGGCGACGATGAGCGCAGGCTATAGGAGCGATTCATCATATTCTGCACACGCGGAATATCAATGTACGTGCCCACCGGAACGCGCGAAAAGAGGACAAGAGCGAAGCAGAAGAGAATCATGATACTCTGAATCACGGACACTCGCTTCTGAAACACCAACTCATCGGCTAGAACCCCGAGCTGGGCACTGATCGAGTGGATCTCTTGATGGTACTGGATGCGCTGGTGCTCGAATTCCAGGGCAACGCTTTTCCATACCTGATCGTATTGTTCACGGAACTGCCTCAGCTCGTTCAAAACAGTCACATTCAAGTTCTCCAAGAACGTGGAGGTTTTGGCCAGCTGGCGTTTCTCAACCTTGCTAAACGCATCCCGTAGGATCCGAGACTGCTCTTCAATATACAACAACGATAGAGTCGAGTTGGACTCTAGCATCTGGAGCCGTTTATTGACGGACTTGAAGAAAGACTCTTGGGTGGTAGGGTTCGACGACGGTGGCTGCGTCCCAGAAGGCCGCACCGATTCCGAGGGTATGCTGGACTCTTCCTTAGGGGAACTGGCCGACTTAATGTCGGACTCATGTGCCGCATCCTGTCGCACCGTTTCTGTACCTTGTGTCATAGAGGAGGCCGAATCTGGACTCGCACCGGGAGGCCCCGTTACTTTCTGAGCGCCCACCGAGCCCTTATCCGAGGGGTCAACCTGAGACACAGGCGCGGAAGCTTCTGTACTTGGAGTAGCTTCTTCATTCGCCTTTGGGCGGCCCTCGGTCGACTGGTTCACCGCATCATGCCCGGCTCCAGTCGGTGCGGTACGTATATCACAAGTATCCACGGGGGTGGAAACGCCCTGCTGTAGAAGTGTGATAACCTCCATACCCTGATAGGAACAGGATCCCTGCGCCTCGATGATAACTGTTGGCTCGTTGGCAGGTTCATCAGGGACGGCCACAGTAGCTGGAGGCTGCTGTGCGACGTCTCTCACTTCAGGCTTGACAGGGAGGGGACTCGGCTCCAGCGCCTCTGCAGCGACCTCCTCGTCGGCACGATTAGTCTCACCGTCGTGTTTATATTCTTCCAGCATGGTCGTTCCATGGATTCTGACCAAACTGAGAGGGCAGTAGAACTCATTCCCATAGTGTGTCAAGAACTCAATTTTCACATATCGAGCCCAAATGAGCGGATTTTCGACTGCAAAGGCTTGAATCTCGCGGGTATTACGCGCTTCGTAGACACCTAATTCCCTCCATTGGTCGGTCTTGGCCGGATACCGATCAGCGACGCTCACACGGAAGGTATGGAAGATAGAACTGAAGAACTCGTAGTTGGCAAGAACGACAGTATCAACCAGAATGTCGTCGCACAATTCCAGAATGAGAAATTTGTTCTTTGCGCGGCATTCATTGAGCATATAGCTATCCTTGTTCTCAACTAAGACCGATGATGACCCTTTACATTCAGGATTCGTCTTCAGCACGGTTGCTGCACAATCAAATGATGCATAATTGAACCGTTCCTTGCAAGTCGTGCCGGCATCCTTCCCACGCGAGGCAGCCTTCCGCAGATCGGCAGACATAGAGGTCTCCGCATCTCCTGCGCCAGTCACAGCACCCGCACCAGTTATACCGGCTGTAGGCAGACTTGCTCCCCAAGATGTAGGCTTCGCCGCGTCGGACGCATCAGCGCCGAAACCACCAAAGTCAAGCTCAATCTCAGCATCCTCTCCCAACGAATCCAAAGCATTATTGATCCCCGTGGGCCTCCGCCGGTCGTCTTTCCCACCCGCGTGCCTGTGTCCGCGGACATTCTCTGCCGACTGGCCCACCTTCGCCAGGTTTTGCTTTTTCCAATCTTCGAACGAGAGGAAGTTTGAGTTGTCGAGTGGAGAGTCAGTGTCAAGTTCATGGTCAGGTTGTCCACTAGGGGCAGGAATTGTAGTTGTACTCGACGCTCCCTCCGAAATGGTCACCGAAAGGATCTGGTCAGGGGATCTCGTCGCGTCCTGAGTGATCCTGGGGGCGGTTCGCTCCCATTGCGATTCGACACAGACGGGCCATTGAATAAAATCCGCTTCCACCTCGTTCCAGTGCCTTGCTAGGCATATCGCTTCCTTACTCTCAGCTGCAGCACCCGGGATCCCAGGGAGGATCAACGCTGTCGTCAGGGATGTCCATGCCGCTGCTGCCCACGTGGGGACCACCATCGCGCACACTTGTAGTTTGATCGTTGTTTCGATAGTACGACGGGTGAGTCACGGCGTTTAGTTGGCTATACTGGTAATGAGTTGCGGATGCATGGTCCGGGCGATATTACAACTGTGGCAATTTCCTATCGTCAACTGAGCGCAAGGAAAGGTAAAAAAGTCCCGAGCGTATCGGCGTTAATCTTAGATCCTGTGTCCGGACGGTGGGGAGGCAAAAGGACAACTGGCAATTGCACAAGGGACTTGGAATACCAAGCAGGTTATCCCGTGCATTCGCAAGGTCGAATACAACAATACAAAAGAAAAATCCTGTCGAGAGAGATGTTGGAGAAGCATGAGAAGTGACATCTGCGCATCGGCGGTCTGTCTGTAGCGCTCGTGACCGCCTCGCGTCACCGCCGATCGTTGGGGGAATGAAATTACACTAATTGTACGGAGTACTACGATCACACGAGGTCCACCTCGTCCGAGTACACTGGAACTGACATGAAATCGCTACTACGAACACCCGTAACAGATAAGTCCACGAGAATCACTTTTGGGTTTGTATTTCCACCATGATGTAGATCATCGTTCACTTCACACCCATTCCGCTATCCCCAGCTAAACTACAGTACAAAGAATCCAGTCCAGTACATCATCCACCTGGGTAAGACCGGGAAATGAGCGCAGAAAGATGGACATCCCGTCTCTCGTAGGCTTTCTTTCTCGGATTTGTCGTTGAAGAGCACCCTTTCCCGTCATATTGCTTCTGCCTTTGCGCCGCCGTCCTATCACCATCACATTGAACCATTTTGTTGAGAAATTTAATATTCGAACAGTTTGAAAGTCGAAGAAAAAGAATAGCAAAATCAAACAAGCGTAAAGACTCCCCAAAAACCTTCCGGTTGTCAGGTGATGAGTCACTTTTGAACTGCTTGCCACCACCAGTAGTTATATTATACAGGAGTAAAAAAAAGAAAAAGAAACAAAGAACATATTGGGCCGCTTGTTTGTCACACACAAAGTGTCTATAAAAGCCTGAGAAATAAAGTCATGTCGACGCAGGGCCCGGCGCAACATGACGGAGTGGAGAAATGCAAAATTGGTTTGAAGAGTTTAGAAAAAAAAAAAAAAAAAAGGAAAAAAAGAAAAAACGCAAAGAACACAGAGCAATCAAAAAGGTGAGGTAGTCGGTAGTTTCTTGGTCGTGATGTAATTAGATTCTATAGGGCAACACGATGTGAGAGGCGCGGGGCGCAGACAAGAGTAATAGCATTATTGGCTCTTAGAGGTGGAGGTCGTGCCAGCCACCAACCAGGTCAAGGTCTTCGTCGATGCTTCCATCATAGCCATTAGCCGGCTTAGAGGACTCCACAGCGTCGCGACGCCACCCCTTCTCCAGGAACGGGCGACGGCGACGTTCTGGCGAGATGGGTTCCTTTTTCGCCCAGGATCCATAGTCGAATCCTGACGAGCCCAGACCCCAATCTTTCCGCCAGGCCATGTTGTTCAAAAACTTCTTCTGTTTGAATGGCACTTCGGCCGGCTTGTACTTCCGTCGACGGTCACCCAAAGCGGCCCATTTGTCTAGGTTCGACTTCTTCGATGAGCTTTGCGGAGAAGTAGGTGCTGACTTAGACGTGGTGTTCTCGTCGTGGAGTGGCTTCACGGGAATGGCGCGGGCCTCGACGGTGGGAACTGCCTCGTCCTGTAACTGGATATTGAGCAATGATGTAGTCACATCCTGAAGAACGCTTGAAGGGCCAACGAGCTCAGGACTACTGCTGTCATGGCTCCAGCTACGAGAGTTCTGCTCGCGTCGTTGCTGCAACGCAGTCTCTTCGGTTTCCAGTTCCTCGTCCTCATCCCACAGGTCACTCCAGCTCTTGGAAATTTGTTCTTCCTTCTTCTTACCAAAGACCATGGAAAGGGAAGGCAGGGGCTTGGGTGGTTGGCTGGGCAAAGACCCTGTGATGGTGACAGGGTCGGACAGGGGCGGGAAGCGGGGCTCAATCTTTTTGAACGCGATCGAGCGATACGAGTCACCCAAAGCAGACTCCATAACAGAAGCCATGGACGGAGTACCCTGGTGAACAGAAAACCAGGAAGTACCAGCCGTCTCCGATGGGGGGAAGAGATCCTCGTCGTAGCTGTCGTCGGGAATTGAGGATAACTTCCGGATATCCTGGGGGGGACTGCACTGTAGGGCCTTGGCCCAAGGGAACGAGTCGCCTTGGTTGACGAAGGGGCTCTGGATCGAGGGGGTGCGAAGAGGCTCGCGATTGGCGCTGGCAGGTACCATTTCACGGTCATCCGTGCAGAAGTCATCGAGACCCTCGTCATCAATGGTAAAGGTGACAGTTCGGAGGATCGCGTCACGGATGCCAGAGAGCGAGCGCTTGTTAGGGTCGATGGCCAGTGCAAGTCGCAGGATCTCAAAAGTATCTTGAGACATGTTCGGGAAGATGTCGAACAGAGATTGGCGGTCCCGAACATAGTCGGCGAACAAGATATCGGATTCGGTTGGCGTTGCGAAGGGGTTCCGAGCGAAAAGGACATTGAGCAAGCAGATACCAACGGCCCAGATATCAGCCTTGGCAGGAGAGTATCCTGTGGTAGCCGGGTCGTATTGCTCAGGTGCCATGTAACGGTCGCTTCCAACGCAGGCCTCGTAGCACCAGGCTTCACCCGTTGCTAGGCCTAAGTCGCCCAATTTCATGCAACCATCCTGCATCAAGAAGATATTCTCAGGCTTGATGTCACGATGATATAAACCTTTGGCATGCATGAACTCGACAGCGCTCAATAATTGCAGCATGAAATCCCGTACATGTTCGGTTTCCAAGGGACCACGGTTGAGTCTGATTGCCTCGTAAAGATCGCCATTCGCACAATATTCCAAGACGAGATACATGTGGGTCTCCGTCTCGAACGAGTGAATGAGGTTGACAATGTTCGGATGATATCCGAGACGACGATGGCAGAAGAGCTCATCGAAACGATCATCAGGCATAGCCCCTTTCACCATGCATTTGACAGCAACATCCTGGCCAGTCTTCATATCATATGCGAGGAAGACCATGCCAAAAGAGCCATGATTCAGGGGAGCAACGGTGCGGAAGCGCCCATCCAGGAGCTGCCCCTCAACGAAGCTGTTAGGGAGGTACGACATGGTCGAGTGATGATCGAAGCAGCCGAAAAGTGGTCGGGGGTTAGAAGGAAACTCCACTGCAGGTCTGTCGGCAGAAAAGACCTGTCTCGCGGGACGAGATTTCAACAGAGCGGGCGGGCAACAAAAATTGGATAGAACGATGCGAACCAAGAGTCAAGAATTGCAATGCCGGCCCAACGAATCGTGATGGAGAAAACCCAAGAGAAGAGATCAAAAAATGGAAAAGAGAATTTGAGTATAAGATAATCGAACAATGGAGTGTCGGTTTAGCAGATCATATAAATATGAGACGAGACAAAAGGAAATAGACGAGGACGAGTCAGCGCAGAGCGCAAGTCAAAGAAACCCAAAGGAAATTGACAACGCTAGGAAAGTGGTAGAGACCGTTATGGGTTCATCTGTATATCGTTTCAGTGATGTGGGCGACAGCCGAAAGTCAACTAAGTATGGCGATAAAGAGAGTGTGTTGAAGAGAAAGACGTCCGGCGGATGGACGAGAGAACGAATCAAATGAGATGGAAGATGGAAGCAAAGAAGAAGAGCAAGAGCAAATTAAAACGCTGCGTGATATCGTAAATGCCAGATGTATAAACAGTTGTCGTTATTAAAGACCTTCGAACACCAGGTTGAAGGGCAAGGGCGGTCGTGACTCAGGGGGGAGGAGGGGTCGAAATGAGGTATGACGCTATAGACTCATAGGTTGACTGAGCGACGAAATAATCCTGGATTGGCAGGAGATTGATATATAGAGGCTCTGAAGCTCAGGACAACTGGTACCAGGCGTCTTCAGATTTCCCTAGGTTGGGCAAATTGAAGAACCGAATACCAGCAACCGGCTCAGGTTGCGAACGGTGGAGTCTAGGACAACGAAGTCGTCGATCTGAGTCTTTGCAAGTCGACGCCCTCACACGTAGTCTCAATGTATGTAAGATGAAACGTAGCAGTACTTCGGTCGGTAGATTGGAGAGAGTCGTGGGTCCGAAGTGACCTTACACGTTGGCTTGAGAATGAGTCACCCGAGGTGTTCGGAAGGGCAGGCACAGGACAGTGGCACTACAATATCGAGTTGGGTTGGACTGAGGCAGGAAACTTGGGCAGTAGATCGAATTAGGAGCTGACGCTGATATAGTCTGAAGCTTTGAAACCTAATGTGCTCTTGCTGCAACGATGAGGCGAGTAGGGACGTCCGAGGACACTGGGGGAGATTGGCGATAACGGGTGGCGACGGAAGCTGTGTTGGGGACGATGGAGAAGAGAGAAAGAGCAATGTGCAGAGGAGAGACGGGCGGGAAGCAGAGATGAAGGAGGAGAGGAAAGACGGATGATAGGAGAGAGGAAGAGGAAGGGAAGGAGGAAAAGAGGAAGATGGTTCGGTAGGTATAGGTAGACGGTGATGAGTGAGTCGAGGTGAGCGGATCAAGTTGACAGCAGGAGCGATAGGGATGGATGGATAAGGAGGTCCGGATGATAACCAGAGGGGGGGGGCGAAACAGTCAGTCAAATGGGGACCGGTCGCAGTCGGAACCTTTTACTTCTCAGTAGGAGGGTGGAGGGCAGGCCAATCCACTCCCTGCCAGAAACTGGGCGAACGAGCGAGAACCTGACGGAGCGCTTTTGCTGACTGGGTAGTCGGACTCACACGGTGGAGTCCGATCAGCCAATGACTCCCATTCGTTACCGTACCAATACCGCGGCCGAAGGCTCCCCCCAACAATAAGGTACTGCCAAGTTCCCCCCAATGCCAATGCTGCCCAGCAGTAGAGAAAAGGTCCTTCCAGTACCTCGTGGTAACGATACGTGCGATCTCCGTCGGCCCACCAACCTTTTCGATGGATGCAGGTCGAGCAGAAGACGCGGCTAGACTGTTTCCGGCGCATAGGCTCCACACCCCCCTGAATGAATCATACTTCTGATGGCAGAACGGATATCGCTGCATCCCCCCAAATGTTTCCCAGTTATCTGAAGACTATCATCATCATCATCATCATCACTTTCGTTGTCATGGTTGAGGACTTATCTTCCCTTCTCGTCTTTGCTTGGTGTCCCTTCCCACCCCTCTCTTCCCATGCCATTGTAAGAGAAAAAGGTATGGTATGTCTGGCTCCGACATTTGTTACATCCAGTAAATTACCAATTTTTCAGTTCAATTATTTCCGATCGCGTCAGAGATGACGAAGAATCCCAACGAAATTGGTTATTAGTAATATTCTTAATTCTTGATGATGGAAGACCATTCCTGGCTGCCTTTGTAACAAGGCATTCATTCCCGTTCCTCATTGTTGTCCTTACAATCCACCCGCTGTCATGACGGCTGGCATTTAGAATTGCATCAAAATGAAGCTCGTTCCGTCATTCCTGCGAACTACTCAATTGCCCGAGTGATCGTTGCCGAATATTTTATCTAACCCAATATGATGAGCATTGATAACATATCGACCTACTGTGCAGTACTACAACCCATGCGACTTTTGATGCGCTAGTCAAAGTTTATGAGTTCTTAATTGAAAAATTAAAGACTTAGCACGGGACATAGCGTGGCATAAGTTCCAGCCTGTCCAAAGTTAATACGACATGTGTGCTATAGCCGCTACCTAATTGCATCAATAAGGCAGATGGGGAGCAATTCGGGAGATAATACTACGCACTAGTAGGACAGATATTACAGGCTGCCGCCCGGGCATCGAAGCAGCATGGGACGTGGTCCGTCCTGTGCCGACTAAAGGTCAAGTACCTGCAGGTCCAGACCAGGGTCCTCCTCCCCCCTCCGTCTCCATCCTTATGCAGTGCAGTGGTCAGTTCCTGATGCCATTCATAGCAATACTACCCACCGGGACCAGTGACAAAAAATAGAAGACCTTGGGTAATGAGAACGCCCAGGACCCTATCGGATTGAGGTTCCTTTCCTCCTCCGTCCTCGGCTGCGAAGGGGATTGGAAATGCGTAACGGGAGATACTCCACATGGGTGATGATGAATGATACATCATCATCATTGCTTCCATTTTCGGTTTTGCCTCGCCCCGAAGGCGGAGCAACGGTGGCGGTAACGCTACTCCATTTTCGGATCCTCACGCTGCCGCTAATGCCGATCGGGGCCAATGACGAATGGCCGAGTTGGCACTATTCCCAGGCTGCATGACGCCAGCACAACTTGGTGGCCTGGTGGCCAATAATGGCAGCATACACTCCCTCGACAAGGAAAAAAGAAAGAAAGCAAAATCCCGGGGCAGCTTGGGTGATGATCATTGTGGATAGCGTGTATGGGGAAGATGAAATGGTTGCAGATTTAGTTTTTCGAATGGTGGTGCAGATGATGATGAATAATGTGTACTACGGATGTACCTGTGCCTCCCTTTGAGTTTATTTTGATTTCTTTTCTTTTTTCTTAATTTTTTCTGTTTATCATTCAATGCCTGGACACTTTTGGTAGCTCTATTAGGTCTAATTTTTCAGATCAATTCTCTGTCTGAGGTTTAGAAGGTTTGACATGTTCATGGTTCATCGGATCTTGGTCCCAGGGAAAAGCCGATGAATGAACCACACATACATACGTTCTCTGTTTTGGCCGGCGGAAGAGTCGCGACCCAACCGCCCCTGCACGCGGGAGAGCTTCTCCCGTGAGTAGATAATGACTTGGGCAACTGGAAGGACTTCTTGACCCAGTTTTGCGGGGAGTTGATTGTGTGTCCTCACGTTTCAGGATGGAGTATCTACGCAGTATTAGGACAGGAGGCGGGGAAGGGGAATGGGGAGATGAACGTATGATGTAGCACAGCTCGAATGACACGAATGCCCGGCCTCGAGGGAGATTGACGTTTCGACCAGCGACCCCGTGGCTGGCATGGCATGCTTACTTACTCCATCCTACGAGGTGACTAAGGAACATGCCAGCCGACATGTTTGGCGGTGAGGGCGAAGAAAACGCTGCAGCCGCTTGACCGCCTCGTCGAGTGTGTCTGTAAGGTTTGTCCTTGCAGGAGGTGGTTGCGTGTCTCAACTGCCTGTATGCACTTCATCAAAGACTTCAACTATGAATTGGTCAAGGGTCGGGGGGGGCGGCGGCATCGTCCACGGGTCCTCAAGGATAATGGTTCTACCCCATCCGGCCGAACTCGATTGGCCTCAGGTCATGCCCCGGCGAGGATCACGCGATCGATCCTCGCAAAGGTCCCCAACATCCCTTCCGAGGACCGGTTGTTGTTGGTCAACCCAACGAAGTACCAGTACTCTCTCATCAACACTACTGCTTGCTGCTAGTTCCTACGACTTGGACTCGTGACGCTCCTGAGGGAAAAGATTTATAACAGGTGTTCTTTGACCTTCGATTGAGTTGAGTTCTGGATTGACCTGCGGGGATATCTTCCGTTCTTTCCATCCGTCTCGTTCGTTCTACAATGAGCTCACTGTGTAATCTGGCCACCTCATCATCACAAATCGGTGGCAGATGTGGATGATTACCCTTTCATGGATTAAGGGTTAAACTCCCCTAATTGGCGTGAATGAGCTGCTTAGATTTGGACGGAATCTCGTAGACTAGTGTAACAACGATTCCCATGGTGATAGCAGCATTGGACCCAACAACAATGTTGAGATAGGAACCTAATCGGTTGCTATCAGTTCCAACTCTAATAACTGGAGATGGACTCTCTTCATTCTTTTGGGGTGGAGGACTCTTATCGCCGGTTATGACGGTAGATAGATAGTAGGTAGTGATAAGCAACGCTTTGATGATATCAGAGACGGGGCATGTATGGATAACGTTCCCTATCTCAGTTGATTAATCCCAGCAATCATCTAATCTGAAGAGGAGGGGGGGGTGGGAAATGATAGAGAACCCACCAACCAGGTGAGATCACCAGCCATTGCCAGGCTGGCAACATCAACAAAGTACATCCATCAGATATAACATTCAGGGATCAACCAACTAATGTTGGTCCATCCGTGACACTCGTTACCTCTTTGAGTCGAAGAAGTATCACTACTTTATTTACCCCGCACGATCTTCCCGGAGGCTTGGTTATGTTCACAATTCCTCCGACAAGACGAAAGGCGCGTCTGGAAACCTCCCTGGTTTGAGACTTCAATAACTCCAGTTAGTTGACTTGAGACTCGTTTCCCCGACGCATCGGCTCTGGGTAAAATTACCGAGTTTACCGATAGTTACCGTACGTGGCTGAGGTAATGGAGCTCCACTTTGAGTTCCCCAGATTTTACGGGGCACATGACCAACTTCCATGAGGAAGTCAATTTGTAGTCTGATTATTTGGTCTGTGATCCCTCAATCGCATGGTCTTTGTCTTTCCCTATACGTGGGGTGGGACTAGTACTACTACTACTAGTGACCATGGACCCCGGTACAAGAGGGAGTGTTCGCCATCTCGATTCCCCCGTACGCCTTCGTCGATAGGGGGGACACCCCCTACAAATCCCTAATCGGAAACCTGTTCCACCCTGGCATCTCTTTTGAGACACTTTCATCAACAACTGCGAGAATTACGAATCTCTCTTACCCCTCATGAGCAAAAAACTGCCAAAATTTCATGCAACAAAAACTATAAAACCGCCCATCTGTCTGTGACTCTGTGGCGCTTACAAAAGATCCCCACAGAAGATGTGCGTCTACACGGCACATCGGTACAGATCATCTACCGCGCATATCATATGTAAGTGGTCTTTTGCCCCCTTACCGGCCACCTCTGCATGTACCCTGTATTATGTATGTACACCGGGGTTTGAGGGGGAGATCGTAGAATTATTCAAAGAGCAGTTTGCCACCCCCGACTATCGAGACTAGTGTACTAGTACCATTCTAGATTATATATTTGTCGGGGTAATTGAGTTTGTAGACATATCTCTTGCCAGAGGGAAATGCCTCAACCATGGTCACGAGACCACCTATCAAGTTGTCGCCATCTTCTAGAATCACCATTAGATCACCATTATGAAACATGCTCAAAGTCCAGACAAAGGGGGGGGAGGATGAGGGGGGTCCTTGTCGCGTTTGACTCGATCCCAATTGCACCGATCTTGATTCCCAGCGATACGCCCAACCCCCCCCCCTGCATAGAATCGCTTGATTCCATCATCGATGGGGCCTCCAATGACCTACCCCACTACCGTGCGCCTACCTCACTGTCTGCCTTCAAACCGTTTTGCCGCATCCTGCTGTCGTTAGCCTCTCTCTCCTTTCCATGTCTTAGAATCTCTAGTGGGCTGTGCATTAGCGCCTGGCTTGCACAGTACACAGTGCACTGTATGTACATCCCATCACCAGAATGTAATGCACATACCAAGGAATATCCCCCGAACTGCCTGTTTCCAGCGACATGCAGCCCTGGAGCTAAGGCAGCCTTTTACCGCTGGGTGTGCGTCCCACTGGCTATGGTGTTTGCTTGTGTGTTGCTGACGCTGCATACGCGGTGGGGACCTGATCCCCAGCTAGAACCTTTTAGTGCATCCCTTTGAGAAGTCTGCATAACGGGAACGTTAAGCGCCCTGTTCATTGAGATTCTGGGATTTCCTTTTTCTCGCTGTCTTTCTATTTTTAATCGGGTTGTGCGTTGGGGATTGTAGAATGTAGAAGTACATATGCAGCGTCAGCAGAATTCCCAACTCGATTTGATACCAACGTTGTCTGTAGAACTAGTCTGGTACTACGGGTAAAATATATCCAACATGTACGTTTTTTTCCCATGCTGCATGATCGGTTGGTTGATTACAGTACCACGCCAATTGAAAGATACTCGGTACCGATATGCTGCTACGTGTCCTTCCCGGAGCAATGTGTGGTGCTCTGAGGAGGGCTCGTTGGGGAAAGTGATTCGTCTCATTTTGAATGTAGTTCGGAGGGGTAAATCTCCAGAGTCTGCGTCTGCGGCTTGCATAGACCTGTAGGCTGTAGGGCTTTACTACTCGAGGGAAACGGGAGAATGTATATCGACTTCTTGTATATATCGTATGTAGCACAGTTTCAACTACTATCACGGCGATGCCAAATAGTCTAGAAGTTATCCATGGTATCCTTGAAGATATATTTCTTGTCGCAGGGTTTCCTTGTATACACACGTTCGCACACAAAGCGACAATAGTTCCATTCTCACCTACACACATCTGGAAGAGAGTAAATGCTACTTTTGACTACTGTTCTCAACTGACGGAAACAATTAAAGAAAAGAAGGAAACGACAAACGTAGAGTGAAGCCGTCAAGCCCAACGATGGAAGCTAGTCAGTTGATGCCTCCATCTGTTGATGATGGAAGCGCTAACTATGAGCATTGAATTGTACCATGTCCTATTCTAATCCTCTTCATAGCAGTGAACAGAAGAAGGATCTTGGGCCCTTGCACTTTCTAGGGAACCCATCCAGGGAGGAACATAGCACGCACAAAGCGTATTGACTAGATAATGAAGAAAGGATTAGAGCAAGCAGGAGAAAAGATATCTGCTGGGTTTCCGTATGCGGTTTCCTCCATCCAACTTCGAGCTGAGATCGAACATGCTAACAATATATACTAACTAGTGCGTATGATCGAGTGCACTATTATTGTCGAAGAAGATCTTATTTCACCTGGATAAGACACTTCATACAGGTGCTTCACTGAGAACACCAGTTCAAGGCAGCGTAGATGACATTGATATATCGTGGGGTGTATGATAGAGTGCAAGCCTAGGCGATTTCTTTGGTAAATGATAAACACCCTTCTGTTTATCCGTGGCTTCATTCAATCGCATCGTCCCCAGCGTTGTCTGGACGCTCACTCAGTTGGGAGGTTGGAGACCATGTGGGTATAAATACCCTAACTGTCTATATTAAACCTCAACTTCTATTTTTATCTGACAGTTCGAAGACCGTCCCACGCAGATACCTCGGGAGATCACAAAAGTAACGCAAATGCCTAAAACCGGTGAGTCCCTAGTATTCACTAACGTTATACTTCCGGATAGTTCCTGAAAGCGGGATTTTATCAAACGTGCCAAAGCCAATTCATACCCATCAATTCATACCCCCTCCTAACCCTCTATTTAACATACATGGGAAGCATGCCTCTGGCTAGACTGATAGTCACTCCGCTGAAAAGTCCAAACGAAACGGCGTAACAGATGAGGGTATGTCCGCCTTAGCTGTTAAGCCCTGCTGGCTGTAGCACGGATAACTTAGATCAACAACCATTTACAAGAAGGAAGGCTTTCGAAATACCAAATTTATTTCAATTATCTACGACTGACTCCTTTTCGTCACCTCCTCCACCAGGTACTCATTCACCGGCGTCCTCACCCCAACCTCCCTCCCCCTCCTCACCCAATACCCATTAATGAACCTCACCTCCGTCTCACGTCCAGCCCTCAAATCCCACACCATCGAACACGTCGTCTCAGCAGTCTTAGTCAAAATCGCATTCACTGTCGCCTCCAATCTATCCACAGCAAACCGCTCCTTTACACCCGCAACACCCCTCAATTCCGGTAACGCAAGCACGACATCCGAGATCTCCGTGAGAATCTCCCTCCGTGTCTCGGGGATGGTGAAAAGGAAGCCATTCTTCGCATCATTCAAGGCACAGAGAGGGTTACAGAAGGCATTGACGGCCAATTTCTCGAGCTGGATCTGTAAGACTTCTGTGTAGGGGTATGATGTTGCGTTTAGCCGGGGCGAGAGGGGGAGATTATCGAGGAGGTATGAACATGAAGACTCCCGGGAATGGGGTGCTTCTTGGGAGCGAGGAACCAGCCCCAAGGACATCGCTGCGAAGCCAGTGTGCGTGACGTTGAACGGTCGGTTGAGCGTTACGCCGTGTGAGATGACTCCTATGATGTAGTTTGGTCGCGTCTCCGGGTTCGGGAACAATGCTTCGTTGACTTCGTCGATCATGCCGCTGCCGTTTTGGAGGAATAGGATGGTAGAGTTATCGTCTAGGCGGTGCTTGAGGGGCTGTAGCGCTGAAACGGTTTGTGTTGCTTTGACGCTGATGATGAGGTGGGTGATGTTGGTGCTTATGGCTTCTGAGGATGGTGATGGAGGCTCGGGATACCATCCCTTTTCCCGGTATACCTCCAGATCATAGCCGCTGTGCCCGATTTGGGATCCTTCGCGTGTTGTGAGTTGGATTTGGTTTCCGTTCTCCTGGAATCCGCCTAGTAGCGATTCGCGATGGAGGAGGAGTGTGACGGAAGGCCTGCTGGGGATTTCGGACAGACTATGGGCGGCAAAGGTGCCGATACTTCCAAGTCCGAGGACATGGACCCTTGGTGATGACTCTGAATGAGGCATAGAAAAGGATCGTGTCATTGAGAGGTTGATCTTTGAGACTCGACGTGATAAAGGCGATGTCATGAGCCCGTGCTTGATACGAAACAATCGCATCGAGAGTGGAATGATAGCGAACTCGATGTTTCAGACATTCCGTTCGGCAGACTAGCTGAATGCCGATTCAGGCGTATAATCTATATATACAATCATCAAAGCCCATAGGGTGTGCATAGGCTGTATAGGACTGTCTTCAAGAACTTCAAGTCGGGTCGGTTTCCCGAAGCAGAATGTGCCGGCCGCGCCCTACGCCCTACGCCTCTCGGAATAACAGCTTCGGCATCCATCTCTGCGCTTAGGAGAGAATTTATGTCAGATTGGAAGCCGTCCACTAATTCTCAGTGGTTTCATGGTAGAGGCGAAGTGGCACCTGTGCCAATCACGTTTTGAGTTGGCGTAAATTTTCTATCGCCGCCTTGCGCCTTACGCCTTGCCTTGCCTTGGACGCCCTTTTCATCTTCTGCTGTATCTTCCTAGTCACGGTTGACACACAAAAATGTGGTCCTACCAGCAGAGCTGGAGAGTTTTCGTCACTCAATGGCAACCCGGGAGATGAAGGATAGCGATTTAAGCATGTTGTTGGCTATGCCTTTTTGGACCCTCCCCAAAGTGTCACTAGTATACAGCATAGATTTTTTTTTTCATTGAGAGGGTTTGTTATGCGCAAGTATTTCTTAATTGGTTTCTGTGTTATAGATTCGCGATCACTATAAACCAGATTCTCGCCTCTTCCTACTGAGGATGTCTCTCAACGAGTTCCACCCCCGTCAGTTCCCCGGTTGACTAATGGCTAGCCTTCTCGCCCACCTAGCCTCAACAAACTTGACGCTTTGGAACTCCAAGTCGCCTGAACCGATGAAATCAAGTCAGTCCCTACAAACGATGATTCAGAATTAGCTACCCACAAGATATTCACGGGTAGCATGATTGGCGCGCGATGGTCTGCAGCATCAGGATGGGAAGCGATATCTATTCCATCCCCGCCATCTGAATTTCTCTACCTGGTTTTGAGCCCGAGAAACTGTTATATGTACTGGACGGACATATATGGTTGCCTTGGAATCATGCAGGTTCCTTGCTTTACATCCGGCCAACCCGTGTGAGTATGGATGGCATCTTAGGCCTTCAAGCTCCTCAAGGGGTTATTGTGTGTGTCATCATCTCGTACTGGCCATGCCTCAAGCCCTCCTCAAATCCAGCTATATCAGCCGGCCAAGGTCTCCGCTTACTTACAAGTGCCATTGACAGGTCCAGGACTGGCCAGACGGGTCAGGGTCTGCAAAGCCACTGAAAAACTATGAGTTCACAGCCCTCTCTAGCAACAAGCGAATACAGAGAGCTGCGGTCAATTTTTGTGGCTATTTGGGCCTGATGACCAGGTCACAGAAGCAGGATCGACAAATTTCTTTGGGATTTAGAGAACTGCAGAAGGAAAGTTACAGTTGGTCAATCCAGGCGTGACGGATACAACGGAAGGGTAAGAGGAAGAAGGGAGGACGACAACAGCAGGTAAGTACAGTGTATAGTTTGCACTTAACATAGCACAGTATTTTAGTGAAAGGCGAGCAAGTCAATTCATCGCCCCATACCAGTCTGAGGGATGTCTTCCAGGTGGTGATCTCCCGATTCTACCCCTCCAGACCTGGGCTCGATCTTGTTCCTCTCCGCACAGTGTAGATTTCGAAATGCGGAAAGCCATTCCGGGTTATCAGCGATAGTCTGATTCCATGAGTCCTCGGAATCGTAAAGTACTCGTCTGGCTTCCTGTTGAAACATATCGTCTGTAGGCATGACGCCCTGCGTTATTTTCTCTTGGGCATAGCGACTTAAATGTAGTGTAAGAACTTGTGTAAAGGAGCTGAGCTCCGACATGGAAATGTTTGGCTTAGCGGCTGCCTCTGCTTGGACATCTTCGACAACTTTGTCCGGATTCGCTTTCTGTTCTTCCGTAAGATAATGAGCGCGCGACGAGATCTGCGCAAAATGGTCCTGGACGTGTGTATTGGTTGCAGAAAATGGTATCAGACTCTGAGACTCCTCGGCTATCAGATAAGGGGGTAAAGAGTTCGTAACCTGGGCAGCAATGGAGGGTGGAAACCCGTGGTCACCTTTCCAGTCTTTCATTGTCGCATTTTTGCGGAAGTGTTCAGCCAAGTGGTCGACCCGTTGTTCCCAAGTATCCATACTGTGCTCACAGAAGCCGCAACGGGACGGGACAGCAGAATGTGAAATCTTCCAATCGTTGATGAGAGGCAAAGTGTCGATATTATGCATGAGGCGCAGGTGTTGCACTAGGTGATCTTTGCGACGAAAGGAGCGGGGCTTGCCAGAGTCACCATGGCATACATTATGGTTATGCCGATCGAGGTGTGCTGCACTAGGATCTAGTGCGTTACAAAACGCGCAGTGCTTTCTTCCTGTCACTCTTGAAAAGACGGTGGTCCCATGGGGAGCGCAATACCACGCCTCCAAATTCAGATGGAGTGATTTCTCATGCCGAGCCCAGTCATATCTGCTCCTAAATTTATCACAACAGAACGTACAACAAAATCGCCGAGGCTTATCGGTTTTTTCTCGTGCCCGCACGGTATTTTTGCCGGCCCGGCTTTTAGAGATACGGCTTAAAGGGTCGTCTGAAGGAGAGTGTGATAGGGCAGAGCCGAAAGACGCATTTGATGAGCCACTAGATTCGCCGCTTGTGGCGGACGGAGCTCGCCTATAATGGCGGAACGCATTGTGCCCTGTGTTTTGTGTAGCCGGGCGGCTGCTCTTCTGAGTCGATCGCTGGGTTGGTGTTTTTTTCAACGCGTCCAGAATAGCTGATATAGACGCCGGCTCATCCTCTGGTGGAGATTCACGCCATCTCTCCATGGGACCCATTGCATTCGCATTTGGAATAACAATCGGGCCGCTCTGTTGATCCTGCCGTCGGGTCAAATAGCGGCTCCTGCGCCGGGGGAGACCAGTACGAGCAGCGATGAGTATGTTGGGCTGTTCAGATATGCCTTGGCTGAAACCTGGCTTAGCACGCTCAGATTCCTGGGCACTGACGCCTGGCTCAGTCGCCGAAGTGCCGTCGGCCATGGTGTTTGACGAGACATCGGGAAGAGCACTGGATAGTTGTTGGAGGTCTGAGCCAGTAGATAGCCACGCAGTTCTGTCAATAAAGTCATCCTCAGATGACACTAGTTGATTTTCCCTGTCCAGACCATGATCTAGAACAGTGGGCAGTGATACTAAGTGTTGATCAAGTTGTTGATCGATCTCCAATGGATTGGCAGGACACAGCTCAGATGACGTGGGCATATACGAGAAAGAGAAGTCAAACAAGCTGGGATCCAAGGTCAAGCTGACTATAGAAAACAGTAAGTCAACGGCTCTTGTTTTCTGTTGGCAGATTTAGACTGACCGTCATCTCCCAAGTCACTCACCATGAGCGAGTTGACGTCCTCCTGCTCGCCTGGATGATGCCCGTGTGACATTATATTCCAGAGCCAGCCACGTCTGCTGGCAAGACCAACTACTACCTACTTACTTTGACTTGACGCATCAAGCTGGGTCAATGTAGCTCTTGAGTGAGTGGCGTCCATAAAACGCAGATACTCGGAACAGTCCCTCCATTCACCGCTTTCCTGTCGCAGAATCATTCCCACGTGAATCATGTCAGTCTCGCTGAAGAGATACCAGCACTTGCTCAACTATATTGCTATTCGCGATAGATGTATCTGTATAGAAGCATTGGGAATCTGACATTGTATTATCAATCATTGATTACTCATGATCGCATATTACATTCGCGAAAGAGCCGAAATCAGATGTTTTGTTATAGATTAGTAATTGTGCCAGTGGCTGACTTGGGGCTTGGGAGAATGGCCACTCAGAAATGGCTGGTAAAGGCTACTCTGTACTCTGTATATACACTCCTATTACATTGCAGTCGGCCCCCCATTAGGTTTTCTCTTTCTTCTTCTTCCTCTTCTTCTTCTTTTTTCCCCTTAAGGTCCTATTTTGTCTTCAAGAACTAGAGACTTGATGAAATCGACCATACCTTGGTCTGTATAAGCTATTAGCAAGACTTTTACTGGCCAATTCTCTATAATGCTAGACTAAGCTAATAGTATCATATAATAAAGCTTCCGTTGAGTGTGGTAACAAGAGCACTCTAGCCCAGCAGTCAAGATAGACTCACATAAACGACATAGTATGAGTTTAGTCCTATCTCAAATCTATGTACTCTTGATTTGTAGCCTTACAAGTACATAAACGATTTTCTACGTTTCAATGTCATAGCTTTTAATAATTACAGGTGACCGAGACATGGTTATCAAGCATCAGATATGGAGATAACTTATGGAGATAACTTATGGAGTACAGGTCATGGAAGGTCGACGCGAAGAATTCTTGTCCCAGGTTTGCTGATGCTTAGCACAATAAGCAACAAATCACGTAACTATCTCCTTTCCCTGAGCGATGATGGCGTGGATTAGTGTGAACGGCAATGCAGCACTAAGGTCCACATCGTGTCATTTCAGCGGGATTTCCCGGCCAACACTAGAACACCCAAATCCCATGGCGATAACCGATCTATCGCTTGGACCTGCCTGGACTCAGAAGACCGAAGAGGCATTTCAATATGGTATCTATCCTAATAGGCCTTCTCCTCTACTCACACACCCCACTATGACACGAACGTCGAACCTGGGGTAGATCATCATACTCGATGCGCTCCACTTATCACCGTTATCAGACTGTGGATAACAGATAATGAATAGTAGATGACCAGGCGTTTTGGTAATATCTCGATGAAGCCTATACTAATTATCCTAAGTATAAAGACCCAATGCTCTCAATGATAATGCAGTCACCAAGTCACAGCACTCAGTTCCTCCGCTTTGCGATCCTTCACAATGCTGTTCTCCCAAGACCGAGACCTTGACGTGCCAGGCACAGAGCTACTAGTTGACACCCAGCATAATTTGGATCTCGCTCACGATGGCTCGGATATCATCTTGTTGCCACATCCAACGGCCTGCGAGGGTGACCCGCTGAACTGGTCGAGATGGAAGAAATACTGGCATCTTCTCCTTATCTCGATCTATGCTTGCGTTTTCTCATTTGGTGAGAACAACACCGGCGACGCCTACACGACCATTGTAGAAATGACCGGATCAACGATGACCATCATGAACGGCGGCGGTGCCCTCAACTATTTATTACTAGGTCTGGTCAACATCTTCTGGATCCCCGCCGCCATGAAGATTGGCCGGCGATTCTGCTTCCTCGCGACATTGCTGCTCTGCATTGGCTCGTCGCTCTGGATGGGTGCCTTCCATACAGCAGGGGAATGGTTCGGTAGCAACATTCTCAACGGACTTGGGACCTCGGCCTACGAAGCAGCCATTCAGCTTGTTGTCTTTGATCTATTCTTCGACCACCAACGCGGCCGTATGCTAGGGGTTTACATTTTTGCTCAGCAGCTAGGTTCGATCATCGGGCTGGTGGCTGGTGGCTATATCTCTGATGGACCGGGCTGGCGCTGGGCACAATGGGTTGTGTCCATTGCTGAAGGCATTTTAATCGTCGCCTTCTTCTTCACTTTCGAGGAAACACTGTTTCCCCGGTTTCTCTTCACCTCCACCCCGACACTTCCCACAAACAAGGCTACAACACTAGCCCAGGCAGATGCTGCCACAGGGGATGGGACAGGGACCAGGAAGGAAAAAGAGCCAGCCATCGCAGATAATGTCAGTGTTGAAGAAGGTACAGCTACGAATACACCGGGACCTTCTCAATTCCCTAAGCGGACGTTTCGGGAGAAGCTCAGGCTGTGGGTTTACTATCCGCAAGATCATACGTCATATTGGATGTACTTTAAACGACCATTCTTCTTGTTGAGATTCCCCAACATCGTCATCGTATGTACCTGGTTCGATAGTGTGGCTTGGCGCACAGTTGGCTTTGAACACGGTTGCTAACAATACACTCCAGGCTGCTGTTATCTTTGCATTTGGCTGTACTTCGGGTATTGTCACCAACAACACCATCTCGGAAACGCTATCGGCTCCTCCATACAACTTCACTGATGGTCAGACGGGTCTCGTGTACATCTCCGCCCTAGTTGGTAGTGTCATCGGCTACCTCACAAGTGTTCTGGGTGACAAGATCGTGATCTACCTCGCCCGGCGAAACGACGGTATCAAAGAGCCCGAAATGCGCTTGTGGGCACTCGTCCCATGCTTCATCTATGCCGGACTGGGGTACGAGATATATGGCTGGGGAGCTGAGACAGGCTCACACCGGATCACAATTGCAGTGGGCATTGGAAGCATGATTGCGCAGCAAGTGGCTGCTACCTCTACTGTAAGTTCTGTGGTATTTCATCGCCCTATTATACCTAATAACCCGTGATGGCAGGCAACGGCGTACGCAATGGAGTGCTTCCCCGGTGTGGGTGGAGAAATTGTTGTCATTCTTGCTATATGCAGTTCCTTCATCAATTTTACCATCTCAGAGACGACGCAGCCGTTTCTAAATGCTGTGGGGATGGGGTATTTGTTCTTGTTCTACGGTATCTGCGTGGTGCTGTCGTTGGTGGCGGGCATGGCAGTGTATATTTGGGGAAAGAAGTGGAGGAGACGGTGTGCACCACGGTATTATGAGTTCCTGGCGCAGAGAGGGGGAAATATCTAAACAATTCCATGATACACGAGAATATAGTCGTATGGTGGTATCTTCTCCTAAAACAGAAACTAGAATTAAGATTAAACAAATACATAACTATCGAACTGGACCATGATATCCCCGTTGGTTATGGCGGCGATTGGCTTTTCTATTAGTATTGGCGCCGCAATTTCCATTTCCGTGTCGCAAAATATTTTCACACACCTCCCTCGAGAGGGCCTGTCCAGTGCCCCTGGTCTAGACGTTGACGGCGTCATAGAGCAGGGGGCGAGGGGCTTTCTGAAGAATGTACCTGCATCCGAGAAGGAACGGGTGATTGGGATCTAATCTTTTTTCGAAAACCCGCCTTAAAATAACGATAAGCATTGATAACATCACATGACCCGCCGGTGATTGGCCCGCCGGAGTTCGGCGCCTCCACTCCGGCAGAAATTCCCAATGAATCAGTCAATCATGGGAAAAGATCGGGATATCAGATTCATCTCTGGCCTCGAAATTATGATCTGGCTTCCGGGGTTCATGCCGTAATCCTCGATTGAGGCTATTCCTCCTGCCCAATCATGCACAATGAGCAAGCGCTCATACCAAGAGTCATTCTCTCCCGGTGGCTCGCAGCCGCCGGAGCATATCGATAACAGTCATAATGGTTTATTACCTATCAATGACCTCCTCTCACCCACGCAGGACCAGCCACAGTCGGCAGCCTCGAGCAAAAAGCCTCGGAATTTTATTGCCACAGTCGTAAGTCCTCCTTGACGCCTCCATTTGTCATTTTCACGTTCCCCATTTAACCCCGTACAATAGGCATGCGAAACATGCAGGCTCAAAAAGACCCGATGCGACGAATCCCGACCAAAATGTGGTCTGTGCAAGTCCCTCGGCTTAGAGTGCGTCTACAACGAACGCAAATCGTCCAAGTACGTAACTTCAGTAGCATATCAGTTATCAATTGCATGTTACTAACGTGTCGCAGACGAGACCACTCACTCAGCTTGATCATGAGCACTCTCCATCGAATGGAGACCAAACTAGAAAGTCTTCCGTCATCCATCTGTAATGATTTACAGTCACGGCAGAGGCCCATTCCTCGAACTATTGATAGCCCATTAGATACGAGCACCCCAGGCCGCAGCAGTCAGATTATCAACGTCCGACCGTCTGTTCCGAACCCCCTGGCACAAGGCCTTACTCCTGACGCTATAGAACACGACGATTTTGAGTTTGATGAGCATCAAAAGGTCACAAACTCGAACGGGCTAGTATCAATCTCCTTCAGCCAACATGGGGTGATTCTCTGGCCAGGGGCCCGGGATATTCTCCCCAAGAGATTACTCGAAGCCCATGAAAGGCTAGGGAAGAACTATGTTATCGACATGGAGGTCAAAAGGCCTCAGCTCCCAATGTACATTTGCCCATATCCTCCGCAGGCTGGTGATGACTGGCTAGAGGCACTTCCGCTGGCAATGATCAAAGGTCTCTCTGATGCATTTTTTGCCACATTCAATCCTTTCACCCCAATTATGGATAAGAATTTCTACTTTGCATTCACAATCTGGGCAGCAATTGAGAGCGGATTCGGCTACACAATAGAAAGCTGCCTGGTTTTAAACATTTTAGCATTGGGCTGTCATGCTGTTCAAGCTCATCAAGAAGGGAATTATCCGCTACCCGGCACACGGAGCAATCGTTTTGAGCCGCCAGACTGGATGGCAGTGATCCATGAGGAGCCGTTGGGCCTACGTTTCTTCAATGAGGCCCGTCGACGCATTGGCTTCTTGATGTGTGATAACGACCTTCAGAGCTGTCAATTCTATATGCTGTCATCGTACGTGACCCATTTTCTTTACCACCCCGGGTTATTGGCTAACTAGATACATAGGGTCTATTACAGCCAAATCCTCCGTCCGATGGATGCGTGGGCTATGATTCACCGCGCTGCTACGTGCTGTCTCCAAATGCTGACCAAGTGAGTCCATTGGGTTTATATCTTCACTCTGCGCTTTACTGACGAAAACCTCTAGCCACGACGTCAATTTCGATGAATGGGAGGGTGATATGAAATCCCGCGTATACTGGAACTGCTTAATGAACGAAACCATCCTCGTGCAAGAACTGCATCTGCCTCCCAGCGGCCTAGCCCGACTCGAGGAATTCGTGCCCATTCCAAAATTCATCAGCTTCGAAACCGTTGGCTTGGTACCCCCTCGATCCGCCTCACAAGAGCTAGACGACTCCTTCTTTCAATACCATTTCCTCGCGCAGGTCGCCCACCGCATCATCCTCACTCGCATCCGCCATTCATTGTACTTCTACTGTGAGCCACACACCACTCAGGCCCCGAGTCCATTATCAAAACTAACAGTGCACAACAGCCGACTCAGGGACCTTCCCTCTCCCAGCTATCAACGCAGAGCTCCACCACCAACTCGAGCAATGGCGTCTCAACCTCCCACCCGCCATCCAATTCCAAGATACCCATGCAGCCACCCCAGTAAACCCCAATAACGCCACCACAACCCCCATCACATCGCCGTCAACCCCCATCTCCCCCCTCCCTCTAGACCCTAACCGGCCGCTCTCCCCCGCAACTGCCGTCTCAGAAGCAATGCTCCGCGGCCGCTTCAAGATCGCCAAATTCCACATCGGCCGTCCATACCTCTACAAAGCCCTCCGCATCCCCGCCTCCCTCTCGGAAGACGATCTCGAGCAAGTCCGCAGCGGCCTCCAAAACGCCATGAACTGGCCCGTCGTCGGCGGCATCTTCCAGAACATGAAAAGCTGTATTCCGATCAAGTTTGCCTTTTGTTCCCAGTATGTTCCTTCCCTTCCCCCCCTCTCCAACTTTCTTCTTGGATCATCATCCAGTTGCGTCAAAGTAGACCAGCAAACCTGATTTGATGTAGGTTCTTCGGCCAGGTCCTCCTCTTCTATTGTATCTCGCATTCCCCGGATCCCCGTCTCCGCAGTACGCTGCCCCCGGACTGGGAGCGCTGGAGTCAGGAAATGCTGCAGTTCTTGGAAGATTGTGCGCCTTTTAGTCCTGCTGTTGCGAAGGATTTGGAGCTTTTGAGGCTTTTATGATGACTGCCGTCCTCTGTCCTTTTTATTCAGTCTTTTTTTTTTCCTCCTGGTGGTTTACTATCTTGGTTGTGGGAGGTTTGGGTGGTTGCTTGGTTGCTTGTCATGTAAACTATCGTCTGTTGTTTTCTTTCTACTTATATAGAGTATTGGGTAATGTTCAATGTCAATGTCTGGATTACGTACGTATAAGCGGACTTCTGGGTTGGGGTGGGATATATTCTAATAACTTGTAAGGCAGTGGTATAAACATAACGTATTCTTTCATACGGAAGTCGGTGGAATGACGCCCATCAAATCGGAAAGAGCAACACTCCAGGATATAACTCATGAATAAAACGATAACAGAGGTGGGAATTACATGGAAACATTGCTCTCACAATGCCCAATCGTCTGCAGCGTCATTGGCCGTTATGAATGGCTTATCGATATGTTTGAGCGCATGGTCTCCGCAGAGGATACTATCCCTGAGTTAGCTGCACATTGCTCGTCCTGTCTGGTGGGGGTAGGTATTTACCAAGCCTCTGCTATCAACCCATCTAGTTCTTTGACTATCTCCTCCCGTCGAGAGGAACTTATGTCACTGTTGTTTAGCTGCGCTTGCAGATCCCGTATATACTTCCTTTTGCCACCGGCCCCCTCGAGCACCTCCTTTCCCAAGCAGTCGCTATGGAAGGCGTGTTGACATGGGAAAACGAAGAATTGCCGACTCAGAACTGGTAGTGAACAAAGCCAACACTTTTCTCCGGGTTCCACGATGGCGTAGCGCATATCCAAAGCCGCAATTTCGGTTCGGATCTGTCGCGCTGTATGTGCTGAGTTATCCATTTCCTGGCGCAAGGCATCAATATGCCGAGAGTAATCTTCCAGAGCACTGCATATCTCATCCTTGAAATCATCGATGACAACAAAGTCTGGAAAGAACGGAATCAAGTCTTCGATGCGGAGGAGTTCGCATCGACGAAGGAACTCAATGGCATCTTTAATGCCGGTTCCAGGTTGTTGGATCTTCTTCTCGGCCACGAGGAGCCATAATTTCTTCCGAAGCTTATCATTCCCCTCCGGTCTGTCAGCAATGATAGCTGCTAGCTCAATATCTTCATGCTGCAGAGCCAGCTCTACTGCTTGGAGATACTGTCCCATAGCGCTGTAGATATGGATGCATGACTGAAAGCGCTGGTGTTGAATACAAAGACGAAGGGCAAAATCCGCATCATAAGGGGGTGGAGATGATGCTTGTGACTGAAGATAGGTTAAGAGCCCTGCTTCTGAGGAGGAGATACTCAAAGCATGGATTGATATGAGTGTGTTATGCACTGCGGGTGAGGGTTTTGGGTGGTTGACGATGATGAAATTGAGGTATCGGACAGCTTGGTTCTGGTTAAGCGGAACATTTGACATTTTATTGTAGTTCAACAGAGCAGGTATAAGTTTCTCGGGGTCAAGGTTCGTCTGCCGCATCAAGATATCAACCAAACCAGTAGCTGCATGGGTCATAAGCACACTGCTGTATTTGTAGAACACGTCAGGGTCACTTTGTCTCTGGAGAACATTCAGAGCCTCTGGCCATTTCTCGCGTTGGATCCAGTAAGAAAGCACATAATTGTGGTCGCTGACGGCTGTGGCGAAATATAGCAGCTCCTCTTCCCGACCGTGACTACTGATTATGCCATACACCGTCTTTTTATCGAGGTCCGACTTATACTTAGTGACGAACTCCTGAAACTCAGAACGGACACCACTGAGTTGGCCTTTGATATCTTCAGTGCTTGTTCCCTCCGTCACTTCCGCGCTGGTGGCGATGTTATCGTCCAAGGAGTTCAGCTTGGTCATGAACACCTCTACCAACCAGCTTGCAACCATTACCCGCTGCATTGACGACGATTTTTTGTAGGTTGATAATTGGCCAAGAAGGTACTTCCGCAAAGCGTCGTGCTCCCCGCCATTAATCAGAGTCAAACAGACCTCCTCAAACCCCTTGCTACTCTTACCCCAGACTTTGGCCGCCTCCTGATATCGGCCTTTGCTAGCAAGAAAGTCACCTGAAGCAGTGGAAACCACATCCTTTTGTGTGCTGGAGCGTGCGTAATGAAGGGCTTCATCAAACATTTGCTTCTGCAGAAACACCTTCCAGATATCTCTGTCCTCATCCTCGACTGCGATCTCGAAGATTTCTTGATTGGTGAATAACCAGTAGGTATGTTGTGTAGAGTCTGCCAAGAGACCCAGCGTACTCTGTGCCGGTTCCAGTACGGCCTGGTCATAAACAATCTCTTCGTTCATGCGGTTCACGGCAATAACCCTACCCTCGACGAGGGCTAGAATATGCCATTGCGAAAGCGTCATAGCAGTAATAGGATTCTGAATAAGCCTTTTACCTCCTCGTGCAGACTCAGTAGCTGGGAAAAATGACCGCGGAAGCATATTCGCTGTCTCAAATGGTTGGTTCACTTTCTCAGAAGAGTATGGAAGCTGGCCATGATATACACCTTGAGAGCTAAGCCACGCAAACTCCTTCGCATGGTTACCATCCGCAGCGTTTGGTGATATGGCCAGGGCTGAAGGTGCAGCGTTTGAAGCCTTTTGTGCCTCATACACTAAGGGTGTTTCTCGTTGGAAGAGATCGATGTATATGGAGCCTCCACCTTCTCTTCCATGTCTTCCTGTCCGCCCTAGGACATATATTAACTTGCTATGGGTCGCTATCAGCACGCGCCTCTGCTCCGACTGAGTTTGAACCAACTCCGCCCAAAGTCCTGTCACCGGCGAAGCCTCCGGCACTTTATAAACAGTGGTGACATATCTTTCCTCGCGGCGATAGAACTCGGTGGAGGGCTCGATATAAGCCTCATAGATATGGCCATCTGTAGTTCCTAGAAGTATCTCCCTGGTAGAAGCCGTCGGAAGCGATGGGTTCCAGGCAATACTCTCAATTGAAACTCCCTTCAACCGCGACAGTGGCTTGGGTTGCCTCGACTGGGTGTGGAGATAGTAGTTCTCACCAAGGGTGGTGGTAATTATCAAGTGGGATGCGGAAGGGTCCAGGAACATGCGACGAATAACTCCTATTTCCGAGGATTTCTTTGGAAGGTCGATATCTAGAAAGGTCGTATTAACATCGCAACGAGGCGGGGACTTGGAGATTCAGCGAGTCACAGGGCACAACATACCGTCTATATCTTCGGGAGCTTCCAGGTCAATTCTAAGAATACGATTGGTTGCGAGAGCCAGAATGAGTACATTGTTCGCAACTTGCGCAGCGACGAAATCCGCAGCGAGCGGGAACTGAAGCTGGACACGTCGGACATCGAAGAGTGCGGAGTCGGGGGTTTCAGTTAAGTTGCTGGGAGCAACATAACCGTTTGATGCATCCAGCGCCATGATGCGCTAATAGTGACAAAAGGCGCTATATCATAGCGGGTTCCCCGAGAAAGAGGGTCGAGCAGTTGCTAGAAGAGCTTGTGTCAAGCTGTTGACTGACAATTGATACCGATAGGGCGGGATGGGGAAGCTAGACAGCTGTTGATGCCTTGGCATGACTTTCGCTTGCCTGAGGCACACATCCTATTTTTGTTCTATCATAATGAAGCATTTCTTATAACTAGCACAACCAGTTACCTACTGTAGACCAGTCTACCACAGATAAGTTCAATGCACCGTACAACATACAGGCTCCTTGTTATACAGAATCCCACCCCTATCATCTATTTCTAATGTATTTGCTCGTAGTCTATACACAGTAACAACTCCCCCCTCCCCCCCGATTTGCGTAGCTGAGATAAATAATAAGACAAGTGGCTGGGTATCAAGTGCCTCTCTCTAGAAGTGTAGGGTCATGAAAAGCATTAATCATGGAACTGTCAAAGATGCATCGTTCACATTACAGAGCACTCCCGCTCCAGCTTTCGCCCAATCCTCTTCTCCTTGGACTTCCCTTTGTTTTTGGTGCTTTCCTTTCCGCGTGTAGGACTTTTCTCGTTGCTTTCACTGCTTACGGACATAGCCGACATAGCCCCCTCGCCTGGCGGCATATTCTCAACGGCAAATTCATCGTCCTCAGTCGAGAAGCCATCGCTGTTGACTTTATCCCTGCTGCGTCGACCGGTGAACCGTGAGAATGTAGCACTAATTCTGCTTTCGCTCGTTTGGCTCCCCGCACGACTGCCAGGTGCGCTTCTCCGGTTCCTCGAGGTATGCCGAGAAAATGAGAAGGAGTTCCTCCCTCTATCATCGTCTTTTGGGGCAAGTCTCGGTGACGTCGATGGAACCGTTCGTACCTGAAGTCCTCCAGAGGCATTCGACTCAACTGCGTCGGAGAAAGCCACACTATGTTTTCTGTCATTCTGCTCCAGAGGCAGGATTTCTGCATTATCCGGAGCGGTGATTTCAAAGCTTGGCCTGTTCGAGCGGAATCCCTCCGTACGGCAGCTTTCAGGAAGATCACTTCCCGAGGTGCTTAGTTTCTGGGATATTGCCGAAGGGTCTATTTCCTGAGCATCATCTGACATTTCAGAAGAAGGCGCCGTGTCTGGGAGATTGACCGCCGCAGCATCTTCATTGACCGGCAGGATTTGGTAAAACAGAAGATACGGCGACTCGTGCTTCAAGGCTCGTTCAATATCAACTAAAGTCACACGCTCCGCAGCCAAGTCATCAAATCGCATCCAATATTGGGGCGTATCTGAAAAAGCCGTCTCCGAGCTATGAGAACTGGTCGGGGGAGCACCAGCACTAGTGCCCCTGACAATAGCAATGTAATGCCCTGAGTCAACCGAGTTGCCTCTATGGCAAATCATTGCCTGCAAGGACAGCTTAAAATTCCCGTATATCGGACCCTCTTCATCCAAGTTATCATCTTGGATAAAATGAGGCAGTCCAATCTCGGTTGGTATATCAATGAAGGTATTAAGTCGGATGGCTTTACCATTTGGTAACATAGAATAACGCTTTAGGCACATTCCCAGTATTGGTCTTTTTGATGAAAAATGTGCTGCAACCTGTGCATCATTGGTCGGCGTATTATCCGTATACCAAGCTAGATCCATGTTATCACCCGCGAGTATAAGGAACTAACAGTAGGACTTACGTATCAAACTAAAGAACTGCCATGCGGGCATCATGACCTCTTTCCGATATGAGCCTCTTCGTTGTGATGTCACGTTTCCATCGCCTTCTGAGTCAGGAATAAAACGTTCTTGAACGATGCTGCTTCGTCTGGGCTTAGGTGTGTTTGAGCCACTTGATTCCGTCACTGACGAGATTGGGGTCACTTCATCAAGTCGAGGAGGTGATAAGGTTGTCGGGGATGTCGAAGGGGATGGACTAATTTCCACTGTCTCAACGTGCGTCGTGAAACCCTTCGATAGTGAATCTACTGATTTAGTAGACCCCACAGTGTTACGCCGTTCAAGGTGTCGTTTCACTTCTATACGATTGTTGAAGTATGATTCCAAACAATCCTCGAGTGTGACGGTGTTTCCATCATGAGGCTCCGGTATCGCAACCTCTAGTAATCTTTCATTAACAAACTTGTGGTCATCGCTCGCATCTTCCTTTCCCGTATGATAGATGTCCATTTTTAGAGTAAGAAGGGGTAACTCCAGCGTTCCCGTAATAAATGTGAACGCTTCCGATGTATCCTGCTGGCGTAGCTTGGCAGCATCTTCCCAGCCACATTCAGCTAGTGCATCCTGCAGGTGTTTGGTCTTCAAGCATTCCGTCAGTGTCTCTTCTCATTGCAGTGTAACCAGAAACAGCGCACGTACAATATCCGTTGTTATAAGTTTTCCTGACCGCAGCATGTTGACCCAGAGCCTTAACAGTATGACAAGTTTTCGACGAGGCTCGTCATTGAAGGATTTGTATAGGATAGCTTCAAAGCAATCTAAACGAGCAAACATCGCAAAAAGAAGTGCATCTAGATAGCAGGTAACTCCTTGGCGATTCTCTGCTCCCAGAAGCTTCGTCCTTGGCGTATAACCCCTTATGATTCCTTCTATAGAGTCCTCGAGAAGTAGCAGCAAGTCAAATGCTCTGTCTACATCTCCCTGGGCATGTGATGATTGTAGAGCATAGCCAAAGTGCTCCTCTTCAAGATTGGTGATACCGAGCTGCGCAATGCGACGCTCAAGGAGCTTGACCTGCTTTCATAAGCTCCACTGCATAGGTCATGCACCTAGAGGCTACCTTTCTCACCTTCTTTTTTTCCTCGTCTGCATCTACCGGTGCTTGGGTCGACGAAAAGAAGCCACGGAAAAGGGGACGAGAAAGAATATTCGAAGACTGCAAGAAAGCAATATTAGCGAAACTAGGCTTATCGAAGACTTCTTCTAAGCGATCTTGGGTTGCGCTGTACCTCGTCTTTCTTTCCATATCTGCTATTTCGCTCGCGCCTAGTGAGAAACCTGTGAATGCCGCTCATTTTGTACGCTATAATGTGGCTTTTGCTGATTAGGGTTCAGAGCAGGAGACAGGTGTCGCGGAATGAGAGTTAGATATACGTCGACATGAGGAAAGTATTAATTCAGGCTCTAATATTTCCATGAAGCGTGTGAGAGCAATTCTTAGTAAGGTTACTAGACATATCATGTGTCTAGTTCTTCTGACTGGGATCTGATGTGAGTCGAGGAAATTGCGTATACTAGGCTTCAGCTGAAATCGTCCAGTGACATCACATGTGGTGACACGAGAGCGATTCGAATAGAGCGCCAGATCCAGCAGGCGACAGCGGTCAGTCTAGGGAAGCAAAAGTGCTGCGAAGCCCTAAAGTCAATAGCCCATGACTTTGGCACCGGATCGGCAGCGATCTAAAGTTATGGATGCCTAGCTTGCTGGGTTTGGCGCGGGGATGATTGAAGCTGATCACATGTGGATCCTCCCGCTGCCTTTCTTTCTGCGGAGCTTTTGTTCGTTGCCTGACATGGCCGCCAGACCCTTCAGGCAGCTTTATCGTGTTCACGTGACCATGTCCCGAAGTCGATGTGTCTCCGATCCGGAAAACAATTTTTGGGATGCCCGGTCTGAACTAGTCTACAGCGACAACGTCCCTTTGTAGACCACAATGGCTGCTAGTGAGCCATCCAGATACCTGGCAAGGTCATTGCCACGGGCATTTGTGCCCACCGCTCGCCCACAGGGCTTCTACTTGCGGCGCAATGTCTCCGACCAAGCCTCGTCGAAGGCGGCGCCGGCCGACCTCAATGAACTTGAATCGGTGACTTCTCTGACTTCGACAACGCTTTCTGGGGCTACTGTGAAGTCATTCGATCCAATTGCAAGGACCAAGGCACGGAAGAAGCAACTGCCACGCAGTCGGTGAGTTTACCTCGACCATATCGCGATCCGGATCGAACCTTCCGGTCAACGCTCGTCTCTAACCATTAACTTCCAGTTATCAATTTCGTTCTCCCAAATATGATCGCGGTCCCCTACACCCTCACCAGCCCCCTCCCCCATCCGATCCCTCTTCCCGACTCTACGTTCCGGGCCCTTTCTCTCTTCCCCGAGTAGAGCAAACATACCAGTCCACCGTCGCGTCCGACATCCTCACCCTCTGCTATGTTCACAACCCCCCGGGTTTTAAACCACCAACTAAGGCCCCCCGTCTTCGCTCATGGGATGATAGCTCTCCATACCACAAGAATAGGCCGCTCCGTGGACCCCGAGGAGGTGATGTCCTCCGCCTTCTCCGGAAGCCGATCAATTTCAACAATGTCCCCCAGCTAGAACGCATTACCATTCACAGTTACGTCAAGCAGGCAGCCCAGGAGAATTCGTCATGGTTGCATGTTGCAGGAATGGCTGTTCAGGCTATCTCCAACGCTCGAGTGGAAACCTTCAAATCGAAGACCAGCGTGGCCACCTGGAGTATTGCACCTGGCAGAGATACCGTTGCTGTGAAGGCGGAGCTTCGTGGTGAAGATATGTTGCACTTCTTTGGAAAGTTGGTTGATGTTGTTATGCCCAGGATCAAGGATTGGGAGGGTGTCAAGGGTAGCAGTGGTGACAGCAGTGGAAACATCACTTTTGGCCTTGAGCCTGAGAACGTGGCTCTGTTCCCTGAGATCGAGGTGAACTATGATATGTGAGTCTTACCACGACGCCAGTACCGGAGAAGGGCCGCGCAAGACATTTGGCTAACGTACGTTCGATCTTTAGGTATCCCCCGAAGATGATCCCCGGTTGTCATATTACCATCCACACCTCAGCCAAGACGGACAAGGATGCCCGGCTTCTCCTCAGTGCCATGGGTATCCCTTTCTACGGAAAGATGGTTGACTAAAGGAGCCTCAATGATACCCATATTCTGGGGAAATCTACAAGATTTAATCAACGCTTGACAAAGGCCAGCCCTGTACACCCGAGCGAATGTTTGTACTCTCATCTTCGTTGTCTTGGCATTGAATATGTAACATGGAAGTTTTGTTGACTCGTTAAATTCATGTAAAATATGCTCTATAATATTAGAACTTTTATTGCACATTATCCCATCCGCTCTGGTTGGTCGTTTGACCATTCAAATATTGTATTAGACACCTACCTCCTCACTTGTGGACTGGATTGAACGTCCTTGATATCTCTAAAACAGTGAACATATATATGTATATCATTAAGATCCCTCAGATCTGCCAGGACAGAACCCCGCTTATTAAAACACAAGAATAGAATAGTTGAAGTTCGTGAATTGAGAACACTTTATGTTCAGTTCTATACAACATCATTTCATCATGTCGACAATGAAATTATAACTGGGCTGGTTGGGGTAACCCAGAGAATTGAATGTCCAGAAAGTCTGTGATACTGGGGAGTGGTGAAGTAACCAAAGAATGATAATAAAGCACAAGCATTCAAAATTCATAGATCTTAAAATCTCAAAATGCTTAGCGGCATATAAGCCTGGGGTATTCCTCAATCTCGATCAGACATTGCAAAATATTTTTTTTCTTTTCTTTTTTTTGCTTTTCACATCCAGCCGGACTGGCTTCATGCAATTGGCGTGGCGAGGAACTGACACTTCAAAAGCTCGTCAGCACTCGGCCGTTGCTCATAGTCAACTTGGAATGTCATGTCTAGGAATGCAACAGCATCCTTGCTTGCATGCTCTGGCGCAGGCGGTCTGGCTTTGTTGCTGCCAATAGCGAAAATGGCCTGCAGCTGGCTGCAGTCAGGGAAAGGGTGAGCGCCTATAAACATCTCCACGACCAGGCACCCTAAGCTCCAAATGTCTGCTTTCTTGGTGTGGGCGGTCTGTCGAACAACTTCAGGTGCCATCCAATATACGCTACCCTGCAGCGACGGTCGGTGTAGATGACCACCTCCTGTGCCACTGGCCCGAGAACCAAGGACTGTAGAAGCTTCCACCCGTTTGGAAATACCGAAATCCGAGATCTTGATACCACCTTTGTTGTCCACAAGAATGTTTGCACCCTTGATGTCACGATGTATAATATCACGGCTGTGCAGGTACGAGAGACCTGCCAGTATCTGTCGTACAAAATTCTTGATTAGAGGTTCTTGGAAAGTGTTGTATTGCTTGAGCATTGTAGCAATAGATCCACCGGGAACGTATTCCAGGAAAATGTTCAAATACTGGTCATCAGCAGCGGTACCGAGATACTGGACAATATTTGGGTGGTGAAGCCCTTGTAGGAGTTCAATTTCATGTTTAAGCGCGGTAACCATGCTGTTCTTCCGTTTGTCGAATTCTGTGCCTTTGGTTGCCGATGGTATCTCAACTTGTTTGACCGCCATAAGCTCTCCAGTGATCGCATGCAAGGCCAAAAACACACTTCCAAAAGATCCTTCACCAATCAAAGAGCCTTTCATCCAATTCTTAGGCGCGAAGTTGTTTCCAGCGAGGAAGTCATTAAGACCATCGTCTTCCTCTTCACCATCTTCAGCAACTAGAACGCTCAGTCGTTCATTCAGTGAGCCTCCGTCAGTTGCAGCAACACTTGCATTCTCATCCACGAGGCTCTGACGAGATGTACTGGGATCATCGGAACCACTATCGAAAGAAACGTATGATTTGCGATTTGGCTCAATGGGGGACTCTTCCTGAAGCGGTTGAAGGGAGCTTGATGCGATAGAATCTCTATACGTTGCTTGAGGAAGGCTGAACTTGGAAACTGAAAGAGGCCTCGAAGCGCGAGTGGGCTGAGCACCAGTATTAAGCCAGGTATCTGCAATACTGGGGATAGGGGGTGCATCTCTTAAGCTGGATGCGTAACTTGTATTGCTAACGACACTCAATCGACTTGCTGCACGGCTCAAGCGCTGCGACCTCCGAATTGACATGCGCATGGTCTTCTCAATATCTTCCCGGTGGTGACTAGGGAAGTAAGATGTGATCTCGTGGATAATCATCTCGCTAGGTGGTCGAGCACCAAAGAACGAGCGTAATTTGGATACGGCGTGTCGCTCCGTATTCAGCACTTGCTGCAAATCATGCTCACTCGAATTCTGATGCCGAGCAGACATGGGGGAAATCGGTTGTTTTATATTATGCCACGGTTCGCCGGTGAGTTGTTGAATCTTGAACTGTGTGCGTGGATTTGAGCTATTCAGGGCATTGATATGTGTCGCTTGGCTTTCATCAATGGCGAGTTGAGAGGCACGCCGAAGCTCGTCCGTGTCTGGCTCTCCAGCATGAATCTTCCGTAGTATTAGGCGGCCACGCTCGGATTTGTGGTTGCTTTCGCAAATCTCCATAAGCTCATGATCCGCCAGCCTCCTGCAATTTGACGGGTCTGGCTCTAGGCCATCTAGCACATAGAAGCAGTAGTTCCGATATTGATGCTCGGGAAGTTGCAGCTTCTTGAGCACACACGCTATGATATCATCAGCCGACTTGCAATATTTGATGTTCAATACTTTGGTTTGTCCGCCAGTATAGATTATTCTAATAACAGGCGAGTTTGGGGGAAGAGACCCCATTGTCAGACCATCAATGCTAGGGTTTTGTCTCAAATGACTCCTTTGCGCCTCGTTAGGGGTCGGTGGGTTTCGACTGGCACCGGAACTACCAGAGGAGTTGTGACCGAAGTAGCCTTGCCCTTGTTCCTTACGAGTGCTCTCCATCGGGCTAGCGACATAACGTTGGGCCCGCAAGGGCGATCCTGGCCGTGACGGTGGTTTGTAGCCATGGGCATTATCGGCGGTGTGAGAGAAACGACGATTATTCAAAGTCGGCTGGCGGCCAATGGAGGGACGACTAGATTGGGATGAGGCGGGTGTATATGCTGACTCAAGCGCGGCCAACTGATCCTACATCGGATCAGCAAAAAGCTCCTAACTCGCAATACAGTAACCTACAATGTTCCTTTGTTTTCGGTTGGCAACCGATTTGTTCCTGAGCTGCTTGATAGCGACGAATATGCGTACCCGATCACCGACTTTTTTAATACCCATCTCTTGCAGAATCTTCTGGTCACACTCGATAAGATTGTTGCCATTGAAGTTGTTCGCTATATGCTGTCAGCGTCTGTTTATAGTGCGTGACTATAACATAAGTGGGATCCAAGAGCTACCTTTGAACAAGGATTCATATTGCCCACACTTGATGCTATGTAACCATGTTATGACCTGCTTCTCGTCCCAAGACCTATCGAGGAGTCAGCTTCCTGCGATCTTCTTCTCTCAACGGCGCATGAACAACGTACCTGACTGCCTCAAGTCCATCCTGTGCCTCCGAGAACTCCGACTCCGTGGGGCTCGTGAATGACATCCCATCCTGATGGGTTGTAAAGATTGCTTTCTGGGATGGTCCAGAGTGGTAAGATGTTGTTGGTGTCTGGGATGTGGACATCCCCAGTGGAGAAGAGTACGTAGTCTTTGCCAGCATGATTGAAGGGGGGAAGCAACCTTGGAGCCTCGTCCCAACCGTCCGGCGATAACTATAGATCACGTCTGCAAGCAACTGTCACCCCTTATCCTTTCCCCCTGTGTAACTGGCGAGGAATTGGCTCGTGCGGCGTTGTGGAAACGTCAAGTCCCAACAGACATCCAGAATAGTCTAATGCATGATACAGAGCAGCCTGCAGGGTTCCAGGTACATATTAGCTCCATCAATTTCCTAAAAGGGGTATGACAGACGAAGATAAGGATCAAGCGAGTATAGATTTCCAAATATAGAAGAAAACGAGATGAGGGTCCAAACACGGGAAATGGGTTCGTACCAAGGTCAACAAAACAGCGACTGTACCGCGAATCGCAACCAAACACACGGGATCAACACTCTCGTCCGAGCCTACGTCCGAGTGCACGATCGGAGGTTATCAGCGATAACGCTCCCGCTAACGGACGGATGATAAGAGGGGAAGAAAAGGTGAGAGGAGGTGGGATGGCGCTTGAGGGTCAGAGAAGGGCGATGGACAGTAACCGGTGATCCCTTTGGGAACCAGATGGCGAAGGGGACGTGGTGGAGAGGGAGGAAAGCAACAACTGTTGCCGTGCTCGCTCACCTTAAGGTTTTTGCTGGTATCTAAAACCGTCTAGTCTCGTTACAGACTTGGTATCTGTCTGGGCCCGATCGGAGGGGGGGGGGGGAACGATGGGCTCCTCCGACATGCGTACTGTGTGGGATCTCCTCAAACACGCCGCGCCGGATGATAGGCTGTCAGGGGCCCCGATCTGAAACAACGGGCCATCAGCTGTTCTCCTTCCGAGCCTTAGGCTTCTTACCCTTTCCCGGTTTAGTGGCGGCATCCAACTTTCGCACTATTCTTAGGTGGTTTACGCTGTCGCTTCTACTCTGGTTCCATGGTTTCTGTGACCCTTCAATCAGTGAATAGCCGAGCAATTGCTTAATTATTGTCTATCGTTATATTTTTTTTTCTTGTGTACCCCTTTTGGTTGAGACTGAATGTGTTACAAGTTTGGCTGCTTCTTCCAATATTCTTCTAGTAACTGTATAGACAGGCAAGAAAGTATTGATTAATTACTACAATACTAACAACATTCCATACATCAGTAGGTCAGATCCTGGGGTTCATTGGTAGGTTCCATCATCAACTGCTCCGCGCACACACCAGTATCTAATTATGTCTACCCACAAATTCGGGCTACTCCTGATTTGTAAAAGCGGCACTACCACATCAGATAGAAAGAAACACAATAGAAACAGTACAGTAACTACTAGTAGTAACACATTTATCCGCAGAGAACAATGTGATTCCTCATTCAGGCAGGTCAGCTCTAGTTATCTCAGGTATATGTTCAGATTCAGTGGGATTTACCTGAGGCGACTGATCTAAAAGTAAGCAGTGTGAAACCAGCTGACGACTGCTGGCTCCATTATAAGGCGCGTCCTTTAAAGCAATCTTTAATATCGGTTGGATGTTAGAGAGTGTATTCCTATCCTGGTGGGTGTGGTACAATTGGTCTGGTGTTGTTTTTGGTGGGGTTTTGTAACAAGCCAACAGCAGATGCGGAGAACTTCGTCATTTATTCCTACAACACTGATAGCTATCTTCTAATCTCTGGCTTCGAGTGAAGCGATCTAGTGCAGAGTATGTAATTACCTGATAAAAATTAACATCCATTTCAAAGGGCCTTCATGTCGTAGTAATAATCATCTAGATTTGCCTTACTAATTAGACACCTTACCTATGTCAGTGAGGTAGTTTTATATGCAGATTAGCACAGCAATAGCATGAGGTACTCGCTGCCTCGTGTAAGCCAGCATATACTCCGGAGCCGGACACCACAACGAGATAAACCCCAAGAGAGTCAAACCGAATTAGTCTTAGAGTTGCATGATTTCGGGACGTGTGGACGTTCCCTGCCGACTCCCTTGTTAGGAAACAATAATACTAGTATTATGCCAGGTGTCCGTACAAACGCATTCAAACCACTGGAGAATATGGCAACGGATCGCATTTTCCGTCAATATATTGCTCCGGTTCTTGTTGCTCATTGGCATCCAGTCCTTCTGTGAAAAGGCTCGTCACGGGCCCAATAAATGCCGACCCTGTCATAAACGCCCAAGTCATCTTAAGACTGGTCCTCGGTAATAACGATACGCTGCCGGAATGTCAGTTCATATATTTAATAATCTGAACGAGCGTGTTCGCTTCTTGTGCAAGGCTAGAGGCCTGTTGCGCAAAGTACTGGGTAGGCCGCCAATTTGATGTAAAATTTACCTCGAAGATCACACCCCTAATGGCGACACCTATACTCTGTTCAGAAGAGCACGAGAAGATATATATCGAGGCTGCATACGTGTTGTCCTTCTCTACCACAGCTTGTATCCAGCAAGCGAGACTGCTGTAGAGCATACCCAGGTTGAGCCCGGCACCAGATTCAGGAAAATCCATTCAGGTATCATTGTGCGAGGACTATGCAGATAGAGCAAGCCCATTCCAAGCACCCTCATGAACCAACCCCCCAAATTGCCCATCGATAGCGACCCGACGTGCTAACATGCCCCACCTACCACATTTCACGCAGGGACAACAGTGGATATCTCCCGGAAAGTTGCGACTCCTAGGGTGATAGCACTATAGCTTTAAGCGTACTTGTAGTAAAATAGAAGATAATGGAGGAGGCACCATAGTATAACACTGTGAATAAACGTTCCCAGGTACTAATCATTGCTGTATGCTGCCTGGAAATGAACGAGTCGAAGAATGGGGTCCGGCGGTATCTTAGCCTCGTAGAGGATGAAGCTTGTGAGTCCAACTCTTCCTAGCACCAGAGGTACAACAGTTTACCAAGAGGGTCATGGGATGTCACGTTCCCCAGAAATGGCCAACAGAAAGCTCATACTGGAAGCAGTCGGAAGAAAAATGCCAAGCTAATCAAATTGGAAAATCCTTGAGAAAATATATCCAGGCATCTTCCTCAGGTTTAAAAATGCGATAACTGTAACCAATTCAATGCAACGGGTAAGAAGATTGATCCAGAGAATCTAAGTCCAGGAAGCCGCCTCCACGAAAGCGCCATCTATTACTGGTCCGGTAACTGATCCAATAGTCCATACGGCGCTTTGACAACCAAACTATGCTCCTCGCTCACGTCAAGGTACGGGATCGGCAATGATGTTCTCGGCTAAGCTGATGATACCTCCACCAACAGAGCCCCGAAAATTTCGTCCTACGAATACTGTAGCAAGGTTCTTCGATACAACAGCGACAGTTGATCCAACAGTAAAGAGGACAAGAGAAAGTATGACAAGATTCTTGCGACGAAAAGTTTACGTCAAAGACCAAAGTGTAAGCTGGCATGGTTGGTGAGCAGGAAGGAGGTACTGGTCCAGAAAGCTTCAATCGCTGAACCTCTAAGATCTTGAGGTATAATCTACATGAGTTGCGTATTAGTCTAAATACTATTAGAAGCAGAATATTGGCAGGGAGCCAGGCGTATAGGCAGGGCAGTGGACAATGAGGTGCATTTAAGGCAGTGGCGAAATCGCATTGCAAATGCTGCTGAAAGCAGTGTACAATCGAAAGCCAGCAGGAAGCTGTTGCTATTATTTTGGACTTGTTTTAGTGCTGACACCGGACATGGCCAGTTTCTTTGCTATAACCCCGAGTGGCTTATAGAAAAGGTGGCGAGCAATAAAGCGACACTAAGAAATTGGGCACGATCTAGTGTTCATGTCCAGGAGGTATTTAACCAAAAAACGGCTTGACAAACTAATGCACGCCAAAAGATAGTTTTAGTTGTTTGATAAGAAAATGAATACCTAGTATGGATCAATCATCCGTTTACTGGTGTACAAAATAGTCCAACACCCATTCCACCTTCGAAGCATGCGAATTTCCGATTCTTTTACTGGGAACTTGTTTTTATTTATTTTACAGTACTTCCCCGTTTTTCGTTCTTTAACACTACTACTGGAGTTTCTATATGAGACGATCAGCACACCGTACATTTCCTCTAGAATGGACTTCCCCCCCTCCCGTTGCGTTATTATAACTATGATCAAAATCCAGCCATTGTTGGATGGTATGATATTAAACTATTTTAATTTTGCCAACATGTACAATGTATACGTCGAATAAATCCCGTTGACTGGATCCAGTAAACCCCCTCTTTCCTTTAAATAGTTAGGAGTACCTCTGGTCACTGGTGAGGAGACGTACTGTGTGTATGATGCTAAGGTTGTATCAAAAGCAAATATCTCCGCACCAGTGGGGAGGGCGGAGTGTATCTGCGTCCATTAGTATTCCGATCCTTACCCAAGAGACGTACCGACAACCACGATTGTATTATTCCTCTCTCCTCAATCAGTCCTCGAAATAGTTCAAAGGCTTCATTCTTCCGTAATCCACCGCACGGAATCTATAGCTCAATTTGGTGATGTATCCCAGCCCCCACGGGAAACTTCACTGACTCCTAACCGAGTTACTTTCCAGACAGCTTAAAAAGGTAATGGTGACTTTAGGGCTTTGATGATCAGACAACAAGAGTCCAACGTCCGCGGCAGCCACGTGACCCCCCTCGCAAAACCCCCTCATGACAACCCCACAGTTTTTCTTCCCCGCTCGCAGGTTATCCATCAAAGGACAAATGCTCCAATTCCAAGGCAATTCGCTATGGAGGACGAGAAAACTTCCCCTGGGAAAGTGAGAAAGAAGTCTACTCCCGCCAACCGGAAGTCTCTGTCTTGCGAATATTGCAGCAGGTCTTTTGCGCGTCTGGAGCATCTCCAACGCCATCTCCGCACACGTTGAGTAACCCTGAAGACGTCCCAAATTGGCATCTGCCTCTGCGATGTGCACTGTGTTAATTGTTTACCTACAGATACGAAAGAAAAACCCTTTTCATGTGACATATGCTCCAAATCTTTTGCAAGAAGGTGAACACACTTTCCCTGTCGAACACGACTGATCAACGCTAATCTCGGGCTTTACTTGTCTGTAGCGATCTGCTCGTACGACATGAGCGACTAGTTCATCCAGCAGAGGCAGCAGCCAATCGCGAACATCGAAACAATATCAACCATGATGTCCCTCAGACCCCGTCATCCATAATACAACCGACCCACCAAGAGTCGCGCATGCTAGAGCTTGCAGATGCCGTTCCAGTACAAACACAACCAGTTCCGCAGGCCCCACCAGAGGTGCAGGTTCAACCTCCTCCAATAGTCGAAACGACTCATTTCAACCCATCCTGGGGGTACGATCTAAATCTGCTCTCTCATGCTGCTAGTCATGTGGCTCTTGAGGGCCAGCAAGAAAGCCTCGAGTCGATGCGTAAGCCTTCACAGAGCGTAGGCCCTCCCCAGCCGTTGTCTCAGGTTCCGGAGAGAGCAATCACAGACAACTATGGTGTTGAGCCTTCTTTCCTGGATCTCACAGACCTAGGCGACCCCGTCCAAGACTTTACCGTCTTCTTGGAAAGCGTTGGCCTTTCCTCGGATTGGGACTCTGGCGTATTCTCGTCGGTGGAAGAGCCTATGTTGACGGCAAATATACCAATTGACTCAAAGCCACCTATTCGCGAAAGTGCAAGACTTGGGGCAGATATGATGGGCGACCCGCGTGGCCCAGTTGATGAGCCACCGTCCTTTTCTAATTTTGGATCTCGGCTACCGTCTCTACAGCCAGAGCCGCAAGACGTTGACGATCGTCTTGTATTTGGTGATGAAGGTCCGCGTCCAGCTTGGGATATTTCGAATACAGATCGCCAAGTCTTTCTTTCAAAACTTGAGGAATTTGCTTATATTCTCCCCAAGGGCTTCATTCCACCATCGAGACATGCTCTGTCACGCTTCTTTGCTGGCTACATAAACGGACTAAATGAGCACCTCCCATTCCTCCATGTGCCGACACTCTCGGTCGCAAAATGCTCCCCTGAGCTCACTCTCGCATTAGCAGCCGCAGGATCTCATTACCGGTTTGAAAACAATCGAGGGATCGAGCTTTTCCATGCCTCGAAAGCCATTCTTCTGCAACGCCTCCAGAGAAGAGACAGCAAGCAAGTACAATGCCCTTCGTGGAATTTTGTCTCTCCACCATCCGGTTTTCACGACTCGAGGGGCTCCTCTACCGCTTCAAATAATGCCAATAGCCCGTTTCAGCAACACCACATCCCACATCCGATCGACTCGCCCTCGGGCTACGCACCCCAAGATTCGGACGCTCACATGGAAGTAATCAGGACCTTCTTGCTGCTCACAGTGTTTGCTTCTTGGGAAAGACATCCTGAACTATTGCGGGAAATTCTTTCTCTTCAGAGCACACTGGCTCGACTTATCAGAGAGCATGGACTTACTGAGCCACCCCCTAGTGCTGATCCCAACAACTGGGAAGACTGGGTACGAAGAGAAGGCAACAGGCGCACAAAGTTCATCGTATACTGCTTCTTTAACTTACACTCTATCATGTACAACATTCCCCCGTTGATCCTGAACGCAGAGTTGAAACTAAACATGCCATGCTCACACGACGTTTGGAAAGCCAACAATGCAAGCCAGTGGCGGCGGGCCATGCGTTCGCGACATGGGCCGGAAGTTTCATTCCAAGAAGCCTTCGCTAAGCTATTCGTCAAGTCCAATTTATCAAATTCATCGACACCCATATCACCGCTTGGGAATTATATTCTCATACATGCCCTTATCCAACAAATTTTCTTTGCCCGCCAGCTTTGTCTATCTGCACCAATGATGCAAGGCACTAGCCTGAGGCAGGAAGACTTGCCCACCTTGGACAATTCTTTAAGTGCTTGGAAAGCATTGTGGAAGCGCACTCCAGAATCGAGCATTGACCCTCAAAACCCGGCAGGCCCAATAGCATTCACGTCGACTGCCCTTCTTGGGCTCGCCTATATCAGGTTACACGTTGATTTAGGTCCCTGCCGCCGCCTCATTACCCAAGACCCGATTCAGATCGCCAGGGCTTTAGGTGAATCTCCGCCTGTAGCACGGAGCCCGCGCCTCATCATGGCTTTACTGCATTCTGCGCACGCACTTTCCATCCCGGTTCGCCTCGGGATAGACTTCGTAGCGCGGACCCATTCATTTTTCTGGAGTATTCAGCACTCCCTTTGTAGCCTGGAATGTGCATTTCTTCTAAGTCGTTGGTTACTTTCCATACCGGTGACGCAGGCTGAACAAAGACTGTCGGAGCATGAACGGAAGTTGCTCTTGTGGATTAAGAGTATGATGGATGAGACTGACATGGCCGTTGATCCTCCAGGCGCACCTGATGTGGAATTTCTGGCTAATCCCTACAAGGCAAAGCAACTCAGCATTGCCATTGTACGAGTATGGGCGAGGACCTTCAAAGGGAATACAAGCTGGGCGATAGTGGACCTGGTCGGGTCGAGCTTAGAAGCTTATGCAGATCTTCTGGAAACGCAGCTCTGATGATCTATCTGGCTTAGTACACGCGCTAGCCGTTCGGGAATTTTGCGTTGAAATCAAGCGTTTAGCAGGGCTGGTAGCTAATCCGCGATAGCACATGCCCTGTTAGCTACAAAACGCATGTTTCCCTGCTCCACTTGCCCATTGGCTGATGTTGTCTCTCGGTGAATACCAGCCAGTACAAGGCATCTTGTCTTCGCCAATTATACCTTCTCCTGTTCCTAACCTGGCCAGCAATAAAGGAGTTGGTGCTGCCCGAGTCAGTACCAGTGGGATATGGCAGCTTGACCCTTGTGATACTTTGGATGATATGTGATGTTATTATATACCCCTCATCACTTATTCTCTTCACCACTTAATCATGTATATAAATGTAAGCTCTCTCGTTAAAGAGGCTGAAAATGTTGCGATATGATTATTACGCTTTGACACCAATGATCTGTTTCCTTTCGCTTCCCTTTCTCCTACATTTGCCCTCAGTCGCCCTTGAGAAAGTGATGATTGCACGCTTTATGTTCTCCCTTGTTTATTTTTGCCTGCCCTTAGAGGCTTGTCTCTATCAATAATGGCGTAACGCTACGGAAGGTCTTTCAATTTGAATTAAATAGGCTTGTTATATATACTCACTAGTCTCAGCACGTATATTTTAGCGACCCGTATTCGTTGCTTCGTTATATGATCCCCTCTGATCAGTTGGATCGTCTACCATGGTCCTTTGTAACGCTCGTTGGGACAAACCGCAAAGCAGACATTGACCTCTCGAGCTGAGCTATTTCCGATTCACCCGTTTGTGGCTGAGGGACCATGTCCTGCCCAGGAACCGGTTTAGAATAAGATAGAGAGCTTTGTCGGTGTCTAAGCCGACCTTCCTGCGGGGAAGTAGGAGTTGCCGAAATTCGACGTCTGTGCGAGTTCACAGGCCGCAGCATAGAGGTCTGCTTGTCTATACCATCGTTCACTATGTAAAAATTGTAGGTCTGTGGTTCGGTCATGTCAGACACTGTACACCGACTTAGTTCCCCACGAGCAAATTACCTTGGGAAACATATGTTTATCTATCAAGTGCATCCTGCGTTTCTGCGGCGTTGAGCATTTCCGCTCGCAATCTTCAATAAAACACCCGTACTATATCCGACCGAGCATTGTGAGCCAGAGCTTTGGGCTGTAAAACGAGTTGCTCAACATCATAGAAACATACAGTCTTTTCTCCCCGGTCTTTTTTTGCGGCAATCAAAGGATCATGGTTCTCCTCGATATGCAGATTCAAGAACCGGTCAGTGGGAAAGTTCTTCCCACACGCTGTGCATCTGTTAACATGCGTTTGTTTATAATGGACTTCGTAGTCATCATATGAGGGGAACGAGAGTGTCTCCCGATGCGGCGGCAGTGAGCAATGCATTACTTCTATCCCAGAATTGGTGGTGTCGGATAGATGTTTTCTGGGTCGTTCAACAGAAGTGATGGAAGATGCCGGCGACGAGAGCCTTGAACCGGTCTCTGGAAGCTGGCCAACAGAGGAGGATCTAGAGATGCTCCGGGAGCGCTTGGACATGCTGGCTGTCTATTGCTCTTATAGTTCACTCGTCCGGTTGGGTGGATGTTATGCAAGCGTCTCCTGCAAGGCTCATTGGGTACCTATGTAAGAGATGTTCTCGCCAACTCTGCCAAGTATCTCCGTCCTAATTCGTATTGTAATTATCATAAGTTCTATTCTGGTTTGTATAAATCAAAGCTCGTATGATTTCTGGTGTCACCATTCAAGAAGGAAGAGGATCTTGATTTCATTGAAATCTCTCATCGAAACAGTGCCTGTAATGAATGAACCATTACGTTGTGTCCTGTCTTGACCTGTATTGTACTGTAATCGGTTCCTGGACACACACCAGCCACAGCCAAGCAAAGCCAATCACCGCTCCACAAAGCCACATCTCATCCGATTCAACGCCCGTCTTTTTCGGTCGCCGTCCAGAAGTTCCCGTGATATTGGGATTTTCTTTGCAACGAGCGGCTTCAACCCCTCGTCCTTCGTTCCTGCGCGTGGGAGCCTATCTTCGTTCTATTCCCATTAGGCGCCCCCATCTCGGTGCAGTCACTCACGACCTTTGCTTCCGACCAGCGCCAACCAACCCGTTCTGTATATACTACTGATGGATCGTTCACTGCTCTCGTCGCCCGCAGACTTCCAGCCAGCCATAGCCATCTGACGGGCGAAGTCAACGGTGGAGTGACAACGGGCTTCGTTTCACTCATCTTGAGCATGGCGTCCGCGTTTCAGAATACGTGGCAGTCAGTATTCTCATATATTCTTCAGAAAAGAAATGAACCCGACTTTCTGAACCGCAATGTACAGGATTGCGCTCGACATCGAAAGAGAGCTTCTGAAGAGCCTTGCCGAGAAGGAGCCTACATTTGCTGAAATCTCGCATTACCTCTCTGAGTCAGTTTATCTCCATCTAGTTACTAGATGATTCGTCTCTCGTGCGCATTATCCTAACACTCCATCGCAGACTCCGCGCAGCTTGCCAGAATGCCATCCTCCGGGACTTCGATGCCGCTCGCTCCATCGACGTGGAAAGTCGCCTTTGGGATGCACATCTCAAAATTAACAATCGGTTTCGTAAACTACTCTCTCGCGTGAGTACTCGGGCTTTGGGAATCTCTGTCGAACAGACTCATCTAACCTACCACACATGCAACTTAGTTCCGCGAGCAAAACGGAAAGAAGAAGAAACCAGTAGAGCGACGAAAGCTTGAGAAACATTATCTTGAATTTATCAAAACAAGTCAGCGGTTCTATAGAGGATACATCCAGCAATTGTCGTCGCATTTCGGGGGAATTCCGGAGCTTGAAAACGTTGCAAGAAAATTCAACTTTGACAGTGAGCAATGCCGCCCTCTCCCTCGTAAACTCCCTTACTCAGTCAAACCTTTGTATTAGATTTATCTGCGGAGGATTCCACGGTACAACCGGCTGGGGACCTTCGAACACGTATTCTGCAGTCATGTCATGCGACCCTTATCCGTCTCGGCGATCTCTCACGCTACCGCGAAACCGAACTGGTCGGCAAGGACCGAAATTGGGGCCCGGCCATAGGTTATTATGACCTTGCCACAGTAATATATCCAGCCTCTGGTGCCTCGCACAATCAATTGGCTGTCATTGCCCTCGCCGATGGTAACCACTTGCGGGCTACTTATCACCTCTACAGGGCACTAGCCGCGCAGGAACCTCATCCATCTGCTAAGGGCAACCTAGAAATTGAGTTTAGGAAGGTTAGGAACCTGTGGGCTAAAAGAGAGCTGATTCGCCCCGAGGATGCTGGTATTCCTGGTAGAGCATTGGCTCCATGGTTTGTATATCTACATGCTCAGTGTTACAAAGGCACGGATTTTCCCGAGCATGATGAGCTTGAAAATGAGGTATTGAATCAACTTGCTGTTGATTTGAAGGAGCGTTCCCTAGAGGGCACCTTACAGAAGTTCTGTCTAGTCAATATCTCTGCAGAAGATTTTTCTAGGACACGCTCCAATGGTAAGTCTCCAAGTATGACGATTGCAAGAGCCGCTTTTAACCTATGTTTCAGAAGAGTCCGTGTCAAATGCACGCCTCTTTTTCCAGCGTATCAATGTGAAAACCTTCTTTACATTACTTCAGATTCTTTTGGCTGAAGTGGAGCGGTTCGCGGTCGAAGAATCAAACAATAAAGATGGAAAGAATGGTCCTGACAAGATCACCGCTGTTGCACGACGTGTTTTGCCTGCTCTCCGAAACTACAGCTCTTGGCTACTTACAGTGAACCATCTTTTAGTGGCTCATAAAGAGGAGAAAGACACTCCTCTTTCTGTCCAAATAATAGAGTTCTGGAAAATATACGCCAACACCCTGACTCTTCTCGCATCCACGTTCGATGTAGTCCTCCTTCCGGAGATAGACTACCTTTTGGAAGAAGATGAGGAGACTCTGTGTTTTGTGCCGCTAAATAAAGAGGCTACATCGCGTAGATATTTGGATACAAGTGGTTGCCAAAAGCCTCTGATGAATGATCTAGGAGTGGAGAGAAATCACCCAAACATGGAGATGCTTTATCGAATTCGAGAATTCGTAATCGATGGGTTAGATATGGTTGTGAGCAATGTATGCAGCAATATGCTCCCTCTGTCTATTAGAATCGGCTGCTAATACGTTCTCTACCTTCAGAAAATTCCCATAGCTCTAGTCGACGATGGTGACAAAAAAACATTCATTTACAAGGAAGAAGGGCTTCCGTCTCAATTCTTTGCCAGCCCCTCAGGCCATCACCATACGGTTTCCTCGGCGAGTATTGAACGGGAGGACATTCAACGAACAACACAAGATCCAACTTCCGGTACCGATTCCAAAAGTGTTTTTGGGGGTTCTCAGTCAGCGTCAATGTCAGCCAGTATGCACCGCATTGTTGAAGGTGTGGAGCGCTTGGTTGAGTCGGACTGCTATGAAAATACCCCAGCGTTGCCGGAGCATCTCGTCTTTCCACGGAACAACGAGCAACCCAGCTCCAACCATATCTTCAATCCTAGTGCGGACTCAATATTCCGGGAAGAGAGCATTCCTGTTCGTCAGACCCCCATCGCTCCACCCGGGCTTGGTCACTCAATGGCAAATGCTGCTGCTCTAGTCAGGGTCCCATCATCACAGTCATACGCACCGCGACCCTCCCTCCCTGGTATCCCTAGCATATGGAACATGGGCCTCTCACCAGAAGTTGGCGATGCAACTTCTCCCAGGACTCCACCAGGTCTTGGGAAACACCCAATTCAACATTCCGGTCATTTGATACCAGGAAGCATCAGTAACCCAAGCCATCACCTATCCCAGGACTCAGCTGTGAACGATCTCATACTTCGTCAGAGTCTAATGCACCAATCTCAGCTGCAAAATCCTCTGAATGGATCCAGTTCCATGTCCTCGTGGATACCCTCGTCAAACCCCACCTCGCACCACCGTCTTTCTGGCTTGGGGTGGGACAACAGAGGGCTACTGGATGCTGCAAGCTCTCCGCCACCCCTCGGTGCACCCAGCCAGCCCATTTCAAGTGGCTTGGCAAATACCTCGTGGGCAAATGATGCGTTCCTCGCTAACACGCTCTCCTCAGGCGCGGGTTACCCCAGCTCTGGATTTGGCGGCAGTCGCAAATCTGCCACCCAGTACGGTGCTATTGGCCAAACACCTCCCTGTGGACATGGAGGGTGACACCGATCTCTTGATGGTCTGAGTATGGGGAACAAGTCTCCGAGAGTCTTTTGAGACAGAGGCATACGCGCAGGAAACGCGGGTGCGAGCTTTGGTACCCTGGCTCCGATTTGTGAGCGTCGGAAGTGCAGTGGCGAGATTATGCAGCATCTCCCTTTGCTCCCATCCGTTAGTCCAGTTCATAGCATATCAAATCCTGCTTTTCGTATGCAGGCTTGTGCACTATCACATTTCCCGCGTGGGCTCATTAGCCGTGCTGTTGTTAGACCACTGGTATTAAAGATACAGTCATGTTCACTAGAGAAATATTGGGGATAGGCTGTATTCAATAAGCGCTCTACAACTTATTCGCGAAGTCGGAAAGGAGACCATATATTGCAGATTCATGGGTTCGTGAAATCGCCTTCTGGTCATAGGGGTGAAGAGTCGGGATATGGATTACGAGCCAAATTATCAGTTCCCAGATTCATTTGGATTATCTCTTTCTTTTTAGCTGTCAGAGAGCTGTACCAATGAGACTATTCATTAGAAACGATATCTCGAGACTTGGTGTCCAGTCTTGCGAGCTGAATTCAAGCATAGATCGTTGAAGATGGTAATAGATTTATTTATATGTATACCGAACCGAATGTGCGGATCATTAACTCGTTGTTGAGAACGTCATCTCTGCAACTCCTGTCTATCACGTAAAATCATCAGGTAATGGGAGCGCAACTCTCAAGAAGATGTTGATGGAAAGAAGTCTAAGACGTTAAGTCAAAAGACAGGTGGGTATTAGAAGGTTGAATCCTAAAGAGAAAGAGAGTTCTTTGTCGCTGCATGCTATCCTTGCAGCGCTGTTCAAGTGTTATAGATAGAAAGGTGAATAGTTTACGACCGGTTGGTGGGAGCGTAGGCCTTTTTGGGGAAGGGGAAACTAAATCATTATGTCAGACAGCCATATTCTCAGAAAGGTGACGTGCAATCCGCCGAATGTACTAGCCAGTAATTGACGTCCGCTAGTGTTGGTGAAAAGCATTGGCTCGCAAAGGGTGATAAGGGAATTACTTACGAAGGTCCCAACTCTTGAATGCTAAGGCTGGCGAGCCACTGGCCCATGTCCATGCTCTCTTCAAGAGACTTGCCTTGCACAACACCAGCACAGAAACCACCAGCGAAGGCATCACTGTAAGATACATCAGTCATGCGTATGTTTTCAATGGAAAAAGGCCCACTTACCCAGCACCGTTGGTGTCATTGATGCGGTCCTTAGCAATCTCAACGACGCTGAACTGCTTAACCTCAACTTCGCCGTTGGAGTTAAAGGTAGCAGCTACAGTAGGCAGAGTACCCTGAGTCACAATGGCGACTCTTGGGCGGTTGGTGTTCTTCTTGGGCAGCTGAGCCAATTTCTTGGCGATCTCAACGACATCATCCGTACCCCATTGGTGGCTCTTAGAGTAAGCACGAGCCTCAGTCTCATTGCAGAAGGTGTAGTCGGTGTAGGGCAGCACACTGTCGAGCTGGTCCTTGAAGAACTCAGGGATGAAAGGGGCCGAAAGAGAGAGCATGAAGATCTGAAAGAGCGCACATTTAGTACTAATCCATTGAAAAGGAACATTTGCATAGGGTGAATTCCGTAAGTCGTCACAAATGCATACCTTGTTCTTTGCAGCAGCCTCTTCGCCAAGAGCCTGGATAGCGGGCACACACACAGTAAGGTGATAGCCACCAACGTAGTACACCTGAGCCTTCTCAACAAGAGACCAAATTTGAGGCTGCTTAAGGTGCTCAAGCTTGTATTCATTAGCCGCAGCAAGGTGGGTGCACATGCTACGGTTGTGGCCAGTGATGATCACGCCGCACTTGCCGGTAGGCTGGGCATCATCCACACGGTACTCGGTGTGCACACCAGCCTTGGTGCAAGTCTCCTTCAGGATATCGGCATACTTATCACGGCCGACACATCCAATGTAGAGAACAGAGTTGTCGGGGAGAATGTACTAATGGGTGACATTATAGTTAATATACGGGGTATCAAAAACAAAAAAAGAAAAACAAAAAAAAGAAAAAAAGAAGAAGAAAAGAAGAAGAAATAAGAAGAGAGAGAGAGAGATTCCAAATATAGTTCAAACCATACCTGAGCGCCACGGGCAGTGTTCTGGGCGGCACCGCCGGCAATCAACTTAGCATCATGATTCTGCAGCAGCTCCTCATAGAGTCCCATGTGCGTCTCCTCAGCGAGAATAGCATCGTTGTCCTTCAGACCATACTTCTGGAGAAGAGCAGCATCACTATATGATGCTGTATCAGTACTTGTACTATATTTCAACAATATTTTCACTGGCCGAGATCTGTAACATACCCAACAGCTTGGATATCTGTATATTACAATCGGAAAAATCCTTGCATTAGCATTGCCCCCAAATCACAAATTTCACAGTTTCTATCAAACCAGGTAGGATAATAGTCCTCACGTACCGAGGAGAGGGTTCTCCAAGCAAAGAAAAGGGTATCCTTGAGCGGCAGCCATTGTCGTTTATGTCAACTGGGGAAAGTGCCTGTAAAGAAAGGATGAGTGGAAGAGACGGGTGGAGAAGAAATAAAAAGGTCAAGAAAGAAAATCTCTAGGGGGAGGGAGAAGAGGAGAAGGTGAGGGTGAGAATGCAAGAAAAGGTGGGGGATGATGGTCCGGAGGGGCAGCAACAGAAAGAAGATCTGGATCATATGCCGTACCGTACTGTACGGAGCGTATTGCATCGCATCAGCAGAGTGAAGTCCCCGATGTCCGTCTACAACTCTCCATACTGCAAACGCCTCTTTTCCTGTCATCATCACATAACTTACAGTATTCGCCTTCCACAATGACTGATCCAGCCTTAGGCATCGCTGAGGCCATTCAAACGGCCTCCATCAACCCGGAACCATCCCCTAGTCATGACATCAACCCTCCGACCGCATCTTCGGAGAAGCCTGTCGTTGAAGATGCGCCATCCGAGGCTGGCAGCATCCCATCCGACGTCGTGGACCCCCATCGAATGATCAGACCCGCTCCAAGACGGCATAATCTTCCTCCAATGCCTGATTTGCGCTTCGAACAAAGCTATCTGGCCAGCATACGTGGTGCTGAGACTTGGGGTCGTGTTGCATGGATCACCGTTCGAGATCAGGTATGACCTCCCCATCCAACCTACTATTAAAATAAATACAAAATAAAATAAAATGAAATGAAATGAAATGAAAGATCTCATAAAACTCAAGGCTCATGCACCTATGTTCTTTTTTAGGTTCTTCTCCCTCTGATCCAAGGTACCCTTTGGACCCTCGCTCTCTCCGGTTGGCGATTCTGGAACCGCAACGCGTCTCTCAGTGGCCAAACATTGGGCAGCAGAATTCGACGATGGTGGTACGAAGTAAATAACTGGAAGCTCCCTCCCCTCCCGTCAATGAAGGACCGTAAGCTTGCTGCGCAGGCAGAAGACGTGAGTGACTCCCTGCCCTATTCATGTTATCTGATAGTGTAGCTGTGTTCGCCTCGGGTAACGTAGCTATTCTGATTGAGGCTGACATTCTCGGAGTTTTTACAGTTCTATAAGACTCAGTTCTCAAACGCCGGTAACTGATTAAAATAAAGTGCGATTTTCCCGTATTTTGGTTGCATTTTGGGAGTTCAGGTCACGGCGTTACGAATATAGACCACTTCGATGGTCTATCTGTATCTTATGTTTCTTAAGCCCACGGGTGCACATTTATGCACAGTTGGTTAAACTCTTGTAGACATTTCAATGGAGCTCTTCTCTTAGTAAAGATATTATCGTAGGACATTCATATAAAGGCAAGCTTGCTATCTAGAAGTCGCGAAAACTCACGACGTACTTGCAAGCTAGCACGGACTTTTCCTCTGAGACTAACCAGACAGATTACCACCACATAAACGCCTTAGGAGACTTCATTGTCTTGCCCGCGTGTACAATAGAACCTGAGTGGGAAGACACGCTCCAGCATGAACTCTATCAATATAGCCGCTCATTCAACGCCTGGGCGTACATGGCTTCAAATGCTTTGAACCCCCTCATTTGAACCAGCAGCAGGCGCCGGTTGACAGGGATGCGACCCGGTGCTCATAGTGACCCGAACAGCTTCAGCACCTCCTTCGGGCTGGCCGTTTGCCTCATTTCGGAGGTCAGTCTTTTTCCCCTGAGGTTCATCCTCCCCTGTCGTAGAAACGGTTGGCTTCGTTGCGTCTGAGGATGGTATATATTCCGGAGGCGCAGGTTCAGTCGCTATTTCCAGTTTGCTCCCCACGCTCCCCCCTGATAGCATGTCACTAGGGCCATTTGGGCTGCTCGGCACCTTACCCTTACCGTATCTGAGCTGCACAACCAGGCTCGGGTTTTCTCCGTTCACTATCGACTCGTCACCACTCAACTCTTCTTCATCGTCGCCTTCGAAATCGTTATCTTCTTCCTCCTCTCCGCCCCGCCACTCCTTTCCGCTGGAGTGTCCCTCATCAGATTCATCCATTTCATCATCCACGTTGTAGCCGGTATACCCATTTGCTCGGGTAGACCGTATCCTCTGAGGCCTCCCCGAGTCGTCTGCATCAGCTTGCTCATCACGCTGGCCACTAAGCAAGCTTTCTCCATACAGTCCTCCTGCGCGCGAACGTATCTGCCTTCCACTGGCTGTAAACCTGGGACCCACAGGTTCTGCGGGTGAAGAAATGCCTGAGGTATTGCGTGTGGATCGTCGAGTCGAAGGCAAGCCATCGGAGAAGATATCCTCATCGTCAGAGTATGTGTACTTCAGTTTCTTTCCACGGGTACGGCCTTCATAAAGGGAAAATCCAGGCTCGGGCCTAGAAAATTGTGCTTTACGCGCAATGCGGTAGTCTCTGCGTTTACGTTTCTTACAACTAATGAGCAAGGGTAAGACAACAGCGGAGGATCATAACTTACCTCTTCCGATCCCTCGAAGCGAGGAACTGAATTCTTGATCTTCTCACTGAGCTTCTTCGAATGCGTGCTTTTCTCCTCGTCTAGCTTGTCCGCAACGGCCTTCAACTCGGGGATTGTTCCTGCCACGCTCCACCAAGTGACATTCTTGAGCGCTGGGTTGCTCTCACGGTACAACCTAAAGTGGGTGTCATCTAAGCCTTCAACAAGCCAATATCGACGTTTCAAGCCATCGCGACCCCATGGTTGAACGGAAAGTGGTTGGTTCAGGTCGTCTTCATGTCGTGCTTGCTTATATGACTCTTTGATCTTTGCTTGAACCGCTTCGGAGGAGGAAAGGGACCAGAGGATCAGCGATTTCAGTAATTGTAACTAAAGCGTGTTAGCTATCCAGTGCATTTCATGAAAGTTGCGCAGAACGTACGCGTTCTTCTAGGGCCATTCCTGTGAAAGTGCGACCCCCGTGAAGAGGGTTCTTTCCCCGCCAAGCCTTGGGCCACTGGGACACATGTGTTTGGATCGCTTCTTCCAGAGGGCGTGTGTAATGAAGTCGACTGCGCATTTATGATAGCTAGTCAGCCTTTTGTCATTATCCTTGAACATCCTGGTTGTAGATAAATGGGAGCTCGCATGCGCCCTTCGTAGTGTAGTGGGAACTGCGTGATAGGTGGTATCCATACTCCACGTCCTTCTTCCTGTTTAACACCAGGCCAAGCAATGCACACAGCAACCTCTCAATGTGCTCCCCGGGAGGCGAGTCTGCAACGCCTCTCTCAATGTCTTGTGGTCCGTAATGTGGCGTCGATCGTGGGAAGACATCATGAAAACGCGCGCGGAACATTACAATGAACTTTTGGTTGCGACTAGTCAGCAAACATGTTCGCAAGTCCATATACGCGTCATATAAACGTGTGGGGTTTTATACGATTGGCAATTGATGGAGAACTCACTGCAATGTCCGGATTATCTGCTAAAACATATTCATGTGGTGGTGAAGGTGCCCGTTTCGGCGGCGGAGATTCTGATTCCTTCTTGAAGTACTTGGTGATGCCCACAGGCTCATCAACTGCCATGGGAGCAGATTCATCATCCGATGGTGGCGCTGATGATAGCGACGAGATATCTGAGTCAGAAAGTGACATGTTAGACATGTTTGCTGAAGTTGGAAGTGGTTGTGTTGAAATGGAACGGTGGGCGAGTGCGCGCCGCAAGAAGTTCTACTGCACTACTACTGCCGATTAATGGAGCGCGGCTTTTACGCGCCTGGCCTGTCTGGCGTCATCAATGGCCGCCAATATAAAGGTATGCTCACAACCCGATCACAGCAATGTATTCTCTAACATTCAATTTTATTCTGGGCTACATCTAGAGTACTGAACAGGGGATTGAGCATTGATGACCTCATAATGCGAACCTGAGACGCTATATGAGACAGCGTATGATCATTTCATAGAGAACTATGGAGGACCAAATGACGAACCAGTTTTTTTTTTTTTTTGAAACAGAGCTAACAACGAGCGATCCCATTGAGAACTTGTCATCTAACGTTAGTTTACTCCGTACAGAAGGCTGGACAATGAACACGGCGCTAGTTCCTTACTGTGGCCGGGATATGCCGAGGAAGGATCAAAGCGATTACCACGAGTGATATATCAGATTCATTGATCCACTCGTTCAATAGCTTTTTCTTCCTATGCAGCGGATGCCAGTGTAGGATTGATTCAAGCAACCACTGTTGCAGTGTCTCGGGCATCATCAGACAACTTTCCGCGTTGTGGTAGCTTTGAACCAAGGCTGCGTGGTACTCCAAACTCGGGAATGGTATTCTTTCACAACCTCTCAGACTGTTGAGGGGTATATTGCTTTTGTCAAACCATAGTTATCGATTTAGACTTCACTTAGTCATGCATGAAGCAATAAAAGTCGGGACCATTAATGCAGTCAAACAGAAATACTACCCAGCAATGTCAATCGATGACAGGAATCCTGAACCACCGTAGATAGAGCCATCATCAAAAGACTGTTTCACCGCGAGATACTCGTAGAGGTAGGTATGTGATTGGCGGAGGTCGTGGATTGCAACACGCTTAGTGGTTACCGAGTGCAGCTGACAGAGTAGCCAAACAAGATCAAATTAAGAAATTGGAGGCCTAGCCTTTGACTGGAATATTGGATTGTGTACCAGTTGCGCTTGTCAAACAAGTCAACCACCTAGGTGGTCGCATGAACTGTTACTCCGTCAGGGTGCTCGGTTCTTCTTAAAGTCCATGGTTAATGTGACGGTTAGCCGCGCCGCCAAACCCACAGCCGCGCGAGAGAGACGCACGGCGACACTAGTCCCAGCTCGGTTAGATTAGCGACCGCGCCCTAAAGCCCACACAGCCCTTCCGCCGACGAATTCTCACCACCAACCCGACAAGCCCATCTTCGATTTGAGGTACGAGCACTTGATAAACTCCCACACCGGGTCGCAGGGGTCTTTCTTCTTGTATACTAACCTCCAGGTCTCTATCTAGAAAGTCGCCATGGGTCGCGTGATCCGCAACCAGAGGAAGGGTCGTGGATCCATTTTCAGTGAGTGCGACCGCAGAGTTCTGAGCGAATTCCCCAAGATCAAAATTGCTGATAACAACTTCGCCTCCAGCGGCCAACACCCGTCTCAACAAGACCCCTGCTCAGTTCCGTGTCCTTGACTTCGCTGAGCGCCATGGATACACCCGGGGTGTTGTGAAGGAGATCATCCACGACCCCGGCCGTGGTGCTCCTCTCGCTAAGGTCCAGTTCCGTCACCCTTACAAGTTCAAGCACGTTACCGAGACCTTCATCGCCAACGAGGGCATGTACACTGGCCAGTTCATCTACGCCGGAAAGAACGCCGCCCTGACCGTTGGCAACGTCCTCCCTCTTTCCTCCGTCCCTGAGGGTACCGTCGTCACCAACGTCGAGGAGAAGTCTGGTGACCGTGGTGCTCTTGGTCGTACCTCCGGTAACTACGTTACCGTCATTGGCCACAACCCTGAGGATGGCAAGACCAGAATCAAGCTTCCCAGCGGTGCCAAGAAGGTTGTGAAGAGCACCTCTCGTGGTATGGTCGGTATCGTTGCTGGTGGTGGTCGTACCGACAAGCCTTTGCTCAGTATGTCTTTGATCCTGTTAATTACCTCGATTTTGCCAAAAAAAATTGGGGTAAATAGGAATGGAATGCTAATATCACATTACAGAGGCTTCTCGTGCCAAGCACAAGTTCGCTGTCAAGCGCAACTCCTGGCCCAAGACTCGTGGTGTTGCCATGAACCCCGTTGATCACGTAAGGAATCCTTGTCTTCTGCTTGTAAAACATTATTCTCTGACCTATTTGTTTTATAGCCTCACGGTGGTGGTAACCACCAGCACATTGGTAAGGCTTCTACCATCTCCCGCTACGCCGCCCACGGTCAAAAAGCCGGTCTTATCGCTGCCCGGAGAACTGGTCTGCTCCGTGGTACCCAGAAGACCAAGGACTAAGGGTTTTCTGGTGTGGAGTTTTTTTGTTTGTGACGGGTTCAAAATGCTCTTTTGCTATGAGGCACATGTACTTAGGCGACTGCGGATAACCTACCACGCGTCCTTAGCGAAATAAGGTTGTGGCCAACAATTTCATTGATGATTAAAACAAAAAGAGGGGGCAGAAGTCGAGTCTCTATGTGCATCTCATGCCTTTTTCCAAAAACAGATTATGAATACTCGTTAATACCAAAAAATGAAGAATATTTCCTTGTTTGTTCATGGCGGACTGATTGCTTACTCTGTATACTTTGTCCAATCCTTGTAGGTTTCATATACCCGCCAGCCTAGTGCTCCACTTTGTTGGATCTGTCATCAGTTTATCTGAGAGCACTAGGTACGATCCACTTGTTGCGCTTCTACTATGTAGTTCATGTTGTTCCATGATTGCTGTGTTCGAGATTCAATTAGGTGCATCCATGGTATGGCCTTGGCACTGCTATTACGGAGTAGTTATTCATGGGGTAATGATACAGCAAGTCGTGGGGTCTCTGCATTCCGGATTGTATATAACTTCGCATTGGTCTTTAGCACTTGCGTGTCGAATGAGTACCTCGGTATATCCAATGGCTAAAAGCGTGCTTATATATATACACTACATATATTATTATGGCTCGACCAATTCTTGTTATCTCGTTGGAATGTACAGAGTATTCCCTTGACATAAAGAAGCCGACATCTGTAGCAATGTTACCCCTCCCGCCGTAGCTGAAGAAAATCAATATAAAATACCTTGTAACCCAGAAACCAATCGATAAAGTACCTTGAGGCGTCGGCTATACTCAGTATGGCGGATGGTTTGTACGCCCGAAGCTTTCTTGAGGCAAAAAAGGATTGATATTAAATTGACCAATCAGCGGCGCCATATGGATGTCACTTCATAAACCAAGCGTACTCCGTACCTCCCCAGAGACAGACTTTTTTTCGAACAAATGTCCTCCATGAATTGTCTCATCCTCCCATAAACCTAGACAGGGCCATATAACACATTATACGTGATGAATCAGGAGAGTCTACCCCTAAAGCTACCTCGTCTACCCGCTTGTGCCTCGCCGACCCTGTCCGCCACTGCCCGCTGGCAGGCAGTGGTCCGCCGAGATTCCACGGCCGAATCATTTGTGTACGCTGTGTTAACGACCAAAATATATTGCCGGCCATCATGTCCAGCTCGCCTCGCCCGGCGAGCAAATGTCCGATTCTACGACACGCCCTCGCAGGCCGAAAACGCAGGTTTCAGACCCTGTAAGCGCTGCAAACCACAATCCCTGCTGGCGGGTAATCCTCAGGTTCAAGTGATACAAAGGGCATGTAAGACCATCCAGTCAGAGATAGCGACCGGCTCCAAACCGACACTGCGGGAGCTTGCTAGTCAGGCATGCCTCACACCAAGTCACTTCCATCGGGTGTTCAAAAAGCTCGTGGGCGTCACGCCCGGGCAGTATGCTGTTGCAATTCTCAAGGGCCCCTCTTTGGGTCCCCTGGATGACTGCAGCCGAAATACAAATATTACGGAGTTGAAATCATGCGGTGTTGGCCCTGATGACCATGAGCCTTTCTTATCCAGCGGCTTGGAGAGTGATGATGTGTTTGATCCTGGAGATACTATAAACTGGAATGATTTTGATACTTTGATAGCGGCGGAGGCTGAGTATGTGTCTGAATTTGATGTACAATATATGGACGACTTCATCTCATTACCCAAGGAAGATGCCGCTGGTGCCGGTGAACACCAAGGCCAAGATATTGGTGATGCCCTATTGCAACACGAACAAACGAGTCGCCTAGACGGCGGCATTCACCTCGCAGGTGTGGAAACTGTCATGTCATCCTGAATTAGTGGCTTGCTTCTTGACGGGCAGGGCTCTCATGAGATACTGGATAACTCCTGCATAGGGAGCCCGCTTGGCGCAACCAGGACGGCGGTTAGGCCATGTTCGTTCTGCCGAATACCTGTCCATTGATCCGTGGAAAAGGAGAAAGACTGAAGTAGGAGGAGAACAGATGTACTAAATAACCTGGATTTAGTATGGGCTAATCGCTCCACCCACTCTCCCAGGTGTCCTCAGGAGTCAGACGGTCAACCTGAAGTCGATGGGTAGAGCTGGGCCACCATGGTGTCAGTGCTTCTGGAGAACTGATATGCTTCGCCGATCATCAACCCCGACATGTACATTACAGGCGAATTGCAGGTTGTATTGAAAAGTATGGAGTTTGTGTACTGTGTATTGAGATGAAATCTACCCACTCAAATACGGAGTAGTTCGCCTTGTTTATTACTTTTGCACTATGATCTGCAAGTGTAACCCACCAGGGCTTCTAGACTTCTTCCCAGAAGAACATCAAATGGAGTTTCATGTATAGAGAGGTTCTGCAGAAACACCAGAGATTCTGCACTGTTCCGAAAATAGTTCAGTGGCAACATGGTTGAAGCCTGGCCCTCTCAGCAGATTCTACGCAGTACTGTGTACCCGACATCTCCACTCCTTGCCCCACAAAAACGCGTGTCACTTGTTGCAGTTGAATAAAACTGGCCTATGAGGCTTCATTGTGTGATACACTCTAGTCGCAGATACTATGTAATAATAGACTTCAAACCATCCATCCAACAGGCTAAGGTTTCAGGTACACCAAACTTTCCTCGCCAGATACATGAACATTGAAGCTAAACAATTGGCGCCAATCATACGGACAAACGTCCCCACCTTTAATAACAATAAGAGACTATGTAATTTATTAGTATACAAGAGTCACTTACCATGTTATTTTACCCTCAAGGGTCTAGACATACGAGTACGAGGGAACCCCGGTGGAGACTGAAAGGTATTGTACGGTAAAGGCAAAGCCAACCTAATGTGATCCATGTGGCGTTTCTGCTCCCTCGGATTCACCATGATTATTTGCATTGTTGTCCTCGATCAAGGGTAAAAAAAAAAACGATTTCTTTGTAATTTGTCGGTGGTGAACTGAAACAAATAGAGGATTCAAAATCGATCAAACTAAAAATAAATTACCGCCATTGAATCATGAGAGTCATAACTGGTAAAATAGTAGTATTAACATTCCATCGGTCTTTAATACCTGCGCATCACCCACTTGGTGTTTCGCAACCTTTCTGTCCACCTTCCACTTCCCCCCCTTCCCCCTCTGTCTCCCTTCCCCTTTCTTCTACTACAGGCCAAGTCTTTGTGCACCGATTGAACCCTGCTATATTCTCTTCACTATTCTACTCATAGATCACCTCAGGGAAGATCGTTTTCAACGTCTCGTGCCCATCTGCGCTCGGCCGGTCTTTTTTTTTTCTCTTTTCTCTTTTCTTTTCTTTCTGCCAATCTGCTGGCCAGATCAATCTAGCTTTATCTCCAATTCTTTTAAGCCTCTCTTCCAATCGTCTAATCCTATCACCTACTATATTCGGTCACCATGAACGTCAACAGGAAGTTTGATCGCTTCAAGCAATGGGCGGGGGAGAGGATGGGTGGTGAGGTCAAAACCAATCTCTCGGATGATTTCAAAGCCATGGAGACAGAAATGGGCGTGCGGAACGAGGGTGAGTCCGCCGATATATACCGACGGCGAAAGGATTCGTTAAATGGCTGACTTTTCGACAAGGTCTTGATCGCCTTCATAAGTCCATGATTGCCTACGTCAAAGCCGTCTCGAAGCGCAGCGAAGGCGATGACAAAGAGAAGACATTGCCAATCGGTCATTTGGGCACTAGCATGGTCAGCCATGGCGAGGACTATGACGCCAATTCCGAATACGGTCGTTGCCTAACAAGTACGTTATCGCTCGTGACCTTCCTCGATCTACCGGAAATCCACGTGTCTAACAATTTTATTTCTATTGCACAGAGTTCGGACGGACAGAGGAGCGCATTGCTCGCCTCCAGGAGTCGTATATCGCAGAGGCAAACTCAAGCTGGCTTGAGTCCCTGGACCGGTCCTTGGCGCAGATGAAACAGTACCAGGTAAATTCCTCACTCTTTTTTTTTTAGATATCACCACGACATGTCTAATATATTATATAGAATGCTCGTAGGAAACTCGACAGCCGGCGGTTGGCTTTTGACACTTCGCTGTCCAAAATGCAGAAGGCAAAGAAGGAGGACTTTCGCGCAGAGGAAGAACTTCGAACCCAGAAGGCTAAATATGAGGAGGCCAACGATGATGTATACCGGCGGATGCAGGACATCAAAGAAGGCGAAGTAGAGAGCATTGCAGATTTGGAAACATTTTTGGAAGCGCAATTGAACTACCACGAGAAGTGCAGAGAAGTGCTTCTCCAACTCAAGAATGAATGGCCTGGCCGGTGAGTAACTGTCCACGCAAGAAAACGTCTCTCAGTTGTGTTAATTATTCTATGACAGGCAATCACAGATACAAAGCTCGACTGGTCGGCGCCCTGGTCGTGCCCGTGCTAGCACAGCCCATTCGTATCAGGAGCGCTACGAACCCCTGCATGAGGAACTTAGTAACTCGGCAGATCTGCGCCCCATTATTCGGTCAAGCAGGTCTCCGTCCGATGTGGGGGACCCGAGAGAAGTCTATGTCCCGGAGCCTGTACCGCAGAGACCTTTCCTCAATAGGACTTCGACGTTTGAAAGTCCAGCACAATTACGACAGGAACAAGCGTATAGCCCAAGTCCTCGGCCATATAGAGTGCCTAGCGAGAATTTTATTACCGGCAGAAACAGCCTCCTGACTCGGATGGCCGCCGATCCGTCTGAGGACACCAGCCCGCGATCTGGCACTAGCCCCGATAGAATGTACCAGGGACGATCTGATTCCCCAGTATCATCATTCGGGGGTGTTACGAGAAGAAGCAGTTCGACTACATTGAACGGGGCTGCGGTACAGAAAAAAGCACCTCCACCCCCTCCACCTTCGCGTGCGAAGAAGCCGCCACCGCCGCCGCCTATGAAGAAACCTATACTCAGTGCTGGCGAGGCATAGGGCCGTCTCACATTAATCATCCCTATGACTTCTGGGGGGTTGCGGGGGATATATCGCAATGGAGTGTCACGGCATTTCATCATGTGAGGCTTTTGAGATCATGGGTGCCATCCGCTTGCCTGCGGTGAGTGGCAGTAGATGACCAGTTTACTATTCGTGATAGTCATTGGCATGTAGTAGTATACGGCGGCATTTGTATTTGTATTTGTGCAGAGATGCTCTCAAGAAGCCTTTGTTTATATTCAGGATAAACTATATTCTCTATTTGGTGCATAAATGTCTTCAGCGTATATACCGGATTGTCGGTGCCAACCATGTCGAAGCTTTAGTATATAAATGTGAGGAGGTAACAATATGATGTAAAGGGAGAGTTGAATCCATCTGGGATCTAGTGGGATCAGAAAGAGTGATATATACTAGTATATTTCTCTGTTGGTATCGTTATCAGTTCACCCCAAGGACCCGACATCACAGCTTAGCTTGCATTGAATTCCTCTGGATAACTAGTTAATCTACGAGTTAGCTGCTCACCCGTGAGCTCGTTTGATAGCCATTCGGTTCAGTTGGTAATGGAGTGTTGTAGATGTGGTTGGACTAGCATAGAAAAGAATTCAAATGGAAGTCTCACTTTATATATAATCTGCGTTACGCCCGCAGCTGAAGTACTCTGAAATTGAGCCAAGAAGCCCATTTAGCAAGTATACCAAGGGATGAACATGTAATATAAATACACGACTTTATTCCCGTATAGAATTGTTTTATTGCTGGTCTTGCTAATACCTAAGCCATCTCTGTTAGCTTGATATGTTTGTTGTTAGGTACGTGATGAACTAGTCCAAACTAAGGATAGCTGAAGCTCAAACCAGCAACTAACCGGCGCCTTCCTATTTGCCTCCTCAAAACCCGAATACGACCCGGCGGACGGATGAGTCAGCACGACATCACGTGCGGGCGGCACGAAATCTTCTTCCAACGTCTCGCCGCCTACCTCTCCTCGTTACAGGCAAAGGCTGAGCACAGCCAGTTTCCCCGACCAGCACGGAAAGTCGCGAAAGCCCCGTCCCCTCCATCTCCATTTCATCCATACAGGCCTTCCACGCGCCCTTTTCAGCGCGACCCCTCCATTTGGGGTCTCCATCACCCATTTAGCATCGCGTTGGGCAACTCCCCCTTCCCTTATTACTGATTCTTTCCGATCGGTCGCCTACCGCCCTGTATCTTCCCATCCCAAAACATCACGAAACTTGTCGCCAAGGTCCAGATACAGGCCGCTATCAGTCGCATCCATCGATACAAGGTTCCCGCTCCTCCTCCACGTCTCTAAATTGGCGCGCTTCATCGCCCTATAGCTGCGAATTATCGTTCACTATCACTACCCTCGCTTTCCACGTGTTACCTAGCTGCTTGGTCGCGGATCTTGTCGCATCTAGGTCAACCCCAACGTGTTTACTCCGCCTATGAACAGTAAAACTACGCGCTAAAACATGGCTTCCCTTCAGTCAGCACCAAACATGGCGACTGGGAACATGAGCCTGCCGCCAAATTTGACGCAGCAGCATATTCAAGAGGTTTTTCAGGTACGTTGTCTTGTCAATCCTTCGCGCTAGGCTCCTACCCCCTACTTCTCGTTTTGTTTTCTTCTTTCCCCCCCCTTATCAATTGTTTGGCAATGCCTACTTCAATTGATCCCTCTGACATTCGCATAGAAGTACAAGCAGATGCAAGAGCAAGGTGTCCGTCATGATGACCCCGAGTTCTTGAAAGCCCAGCACCTTCTTTCGGCCGTTCAGCGACAGCAGTTTTTCCAGAAGCAGAGACAAGTCGCACAACAGCAGCTTCAGGCACAACAGCGTCAGCAAATGAATGGTACCGGTCCAGACTCCGTGGCCGCCAATGGTGTGAATGGTAAGCCCGCCGCTCCTAAGTCTTTATCCGTGCACTGGCTCGAATCACAGTCTAACCTTGTCATTGGCAACGCAGGTCGAACGAACTCAGTGTCTTCTGGTACCAGCGCCGTTCAGGATGGCACTTCTACCCAAGCAGGTAGTCAGCAGCAAGCTCTAGGGCAGGCTGCCTCTCAGAAAGGAGCACCTGTTGCTAGTGGTAGTTTTTCAGCTGAGCAGCTGGCTACGCTTAGAAATCAGATCGTCGCTTTCAAGTGGCTGTCGAAGAATCTCTCAATCCCAGCCCGTGTCCAGGAACAGCTGTTCGCATCTAAGAAACAGCAAACTCCCGCGCCCTCAGACAATGTGACGGCAGCAGAGAACGTCCTGGAAAGTGTATCTCAAAACAAGACCGAACAGCTTGCTAGTACGACGGAGACTTCCCCCCAATCCAAAGATTTCTATGAAACATTTCAATCGCCTTATGATTCAGTTCCCAAAACCATTAGCTTTTCCGACCACGCTTCCCGCGCATATCGTACGCGCATCCCTGCCTTGATGCCACCTGGTATTGATTTGGAACAGGTGCGCGAGGAAAGAGAGCTGGTTCTGTATAATAAGATCAACGCCCGGAAAGCGGAATTGGCTGAGCTGCCTGCTAATATCGGCGTATGGGATACAAGCCGGAGCGATACCGCAACAGGTGATGATTCGTTGAAGTTGAAGGCCCTAATTGAATACAAGATGCTCAATCTCCTTCCTAAGCAACGGATGTTCCGAAAACAAATACAGAACGAGATGTTTCACTTCGATAATCTAGGAATGACCGCGAACCGCTCTAATCATCGCCGTATGAAGAAGCAGTCATTGCGCGAGGCTAGAATTACTGAGAAGTTAGAGAAACAACAGCGCGATGCTCGTGAGACCAGGGAGAAGAGGAAGCAATACGATCAACTCCAAGCCATCCTTAACCACGGTGCTGAGCTTCAGAATGCTGCAAATCAACAGCGCACCCGTATGCAGAAATTGGGTCGTATGATGCTTCAACACCACCAGCACATGGAGCGTGAGGAGCAGAAGCGTGTCGAGCGAACTGCCAAGCAACGTCTCCAGGCTCTTAAGGCTAACGATGAGGAGACCTACTTGAAACTTTTGGGACAGGCCAAAGATTCACGTATCTCTCACCTACTCAAACAGACCGACAATTTTCTTAAACAGCTTGCCGCTTCGGTTAGAGAACAGCAACGTAGCCTGGCCGAACGATATGGCGAGGATGATCAGTTCTACGACGAAGAAGAAGAAGAGGAAGAAGACGTTGGGTCCGGAACTGACGACGAAGCTGGCGGAAGACGCAAAATTGATTACTATGCTGTCGCCCATAGAATTAAAGAAGCTGTCCTTGAGCAGCCTACTATCCTTGTTGGCGGCACACTCAAGGAATATCAGATGAAGGGACTGCAATGGATGATCTCACTTTATAACAACAACCTCAATGGTATCCTGGCAGACGAGATGGGTCTTGGAAAGACCATTCAGACCATTAGTTTGATCACGTACATCATTGAAAAGAAGAAGAACAATGGCCCGTTCCTTGTCATTGTGCCTCTCAGTACTCTCACCAATTGGAACTTGGAATTCGAGAAATGGGCCCCGTCCGTTGCGAGAATTGTCTACAAGGGCCCCCCGAACGCGCGTAAGCAGCAGCAGCAGCAGATTCGCTGGGGTAACTTCCAGGTTTTATTGACTACCTACGAATACATTATCAAGGATCGACCGATTTTGAGTAAGGTCAAGTGGAACCACATGATCGTCGATGAGGGCCACCGCATGAAAAACACGCAGTCAAAGCTGAGCAGTACTCTCTCACAGTACTACACCAGCCGGTATCGTTTGATTCTGACCGGTACTCCCTTGCAAAACAATTTGCCAGAATTGTGGGCACTTCTGAATTTCGTTCTGCCGAACATCTTCAAATCTGTGAAATCGTTCGATGAGTGGTTTAATACTCCATTCGCCAACACTGGAGGCCAGGATCGAATGGAGTTGTCCGAAGAAGAACAGTTGCTGGTCATCCGCCGCCTGCACAAGGTCCTTCGTCCCTTCTTGCTCAGGCGTCTCAAGAAGGATGTTGAGAAAGATCTACCAGATAAACAAGAAAGGGTCATCAAGTGCCGTTTCTCTGCCTTGCAGGCCAAGTTGTACAAGCAGCTTGTTACGCATAACAAAATGGCTGTTAGCGATGGAAAGGGAGGCAAGACCGGCATGCGCGGTCTGAGCAACATGCTGATGCAGCTGAGGAAACTTTGCAACCACCCTTTCGTCTTTGAGCCTGTAGAAGATCAAATGAACCCTGGGCGAGGGACCAATGATCTACTTTGGCGTACGTCAGGTAAATTCGAACTACTGGACAGGATCCTGCCCAAGTTCCGGGCCACTGGTCACCGCGTCTTGATGTTCTTCCAGATGACTCAGATCATGAACATTATGGAGGATTTCTTGCGCCTTCGTGGAATGAAGTATCTCCGTCTTGACGGTTCCACTAAGTCTGACGACCGTTCCGATCTCCTGAAACTTTTCAACGCAGAGAATTCGGAGTACTTCTGCTTCCTGCTCTCCACACGTGCGGGTGGTCTCGGTCTTAACCTTCAATCTGCAGACACTGTCATAATCTTCGATTCCGACTGGAACCCCCACCAAGATCTGCAAGCTCAAGATCGTGCGCATCGTATTGGCCAAAAGAATGAAGTTCGTATCCTTCGTTTGATTAGTTCCAATTCTGTGGAAGAGAAGATTCTTGAACGTGCACAGTTCAAGCTCGACATGGATGGCAAGGTCATTCAGGCAGGAAAGTTCGACAACAAGTCTACCAATGAAGAACGAGAAGCTTTACTGCGGACGCTCCTCGAAACTGCCGAGGCTGCTGATCAGATTAATGAACAGGAGGAAATGGATGATGATGATTTGAATGATATCATGGCAAGGTCTGATGATGAACTGGTTGTATTCCAGCGTCTTGACAAGGAACGACCAATAAGAGACCCTTACGGACCTGGCCACCCGCTGCCACGCTTGATGGGAGAGGATGAACTTCCAGACATTTATGTCTCTGAAGAGAATCCTGTTACTGATGAAGTCGAGGTTGAGATGGCAGGTCGCGGCGCACGTGAGCGCAAGGTTACTCGGTACGACGATGGTCTCACTGAGGAGCAATGGCTTATGGCCGTGGATGCCGACGATGACACAATCGAAGATGCCATCGCTAGAAAGGAGGCCAGAGTCGAGCGTCGTCGTGTAAATAAGGAACGACGTCAACGGAAGGTTGGTGATTCTTCGCCTGAGCCGTCTCGTGAAAGCTCTGAAACACCACAGCCTAAGAAACGCGGTCGCAGAGGTCCTGCGCCGAAACGCAAGGCAGAAGAGCTTGTGGAAGAAACTCCTCAGCCGAAACGTAAGAGGGGTAGACAGGCTAAGCCTGTGGAGACCTTGAACCCAGAGGATCGCGCTATACTGCAGCGCATACTTAACAACACATATCAAGCGTTGATGGACATGGAGCAGGAGTTACCAGCAGACTCTTCCGATAGCGAAGATGGACCAGTGACCCGGTCTATAATTGAGCCATTCATGAAGCCGCCCCCGAAGTCGCAATACCCCGACTACTACATGATCATCCAGAGCCCGATTGCTATGGAAATGATCCGAAAGAAGATCAACCGTGACGAATACCAGAATTTGAAGGACTTCAGGAATGATATCCATCTCCTTTGTCAAAATGCTCGAACTTATAATGAAGATGGCAGCATCCTGTTCCAAGATGCCAATGATATCGAGGTAAGTCGCCGCTGTTGATCGGTGATATGAATGGACTAGTACTGACGTTGAGTAGGCAAAATGCCTGAGTGAACTGAAGAGAGAGACCGAGGGCTACCCGCAATTTGCCAACTATGATGACCAGGGAGCGCCTGCTGGTCTCGATCAGTCTCTTGCGGCAACCCCCAGCGTCGAAACTCCTAGCGCTGTCACAACCCCTGGTCAACCAAAGCTAAAGCTTACATTCAACAGTGGTAACCGGGACAGCACAGGAGCCGCCGACGGAACTCCACAGACCGGAATAACTGAGGAGTGACCTTTGCATAAACCTTCGTCCTGGCTTGCTTGACTCTGTTCATTACGTACGGGGGAAACTTTTTCCCCACAACGCACTTTGCTATTTTGATCTTTTCTTGACATGTACCCATCCGGCTTTGGACGGCGTTATGTGACCTGGTGATGGATGATGGTTGATGGCGCATGCTCTGCTCTGTTGAAGACGAGCGTTTGTTTTCATTTATGGGTTTCTTTTCGTTTATCCTTACATTTAACCTCCGCCTTCTTCTCTTGTGTATCCGGTGATCGATAAACTGATCCGATACAAATTTTGTCATCTCACTTTTTGTTGTCTATTACCTTTGCCTGTCGTGCCGGGATGTTATCACCTTCCCATCACTATAGAGACTTGACTTACCCTTTCAAAATTTGTCTCAGATGATGAGATCGGCTGTAATTGGATTCTTCTTTTTCTTCTTTTTTCCTTACCTTTCATGTTTTTTATCCTACCAGAGACCATGGTAGTCGTACATCTACATGTAGTTGTACTAATGGGCAATTGAATGTACCGTACTGGAATGAAAAGAGCGCGCGAAATGTAAAAACGATCTTACCGGGTTGCAAGCCATAATTAATACTCTGTCGTATGTATGTACCAGCCCGGGAGTGGCCAACCCTAAATTATATAGTGGCACAGCCATGCATTAGCCCCATCTATAAACAGCTACATTGGAATCCATCCGCCCCCCTTTCAACCTATGACTTCAGTTCCCGAGCCCTCCGTCTGAGTTGCTGTCCCCTCAACACTATGACAATGCAGAATAGAAAAACGAAAGCATCCAGGTCAAGAACAGGGTGCCAAACTTGCAAGTTAGTTTCTCCTCCCAACCGAAGAGGGCATATGTCCGTTGCACCCACGTTCATGCACCACTGACCGTACCCTAGGATACGGCATGTCAAGTGCGGCGAGGAGAAGCCGGAATGCCTCCATTGTAAGAACTCTGGCCGAAAGTGTGATGGCTACAACACTTCTCCTCAGTACCAATTATCCACGAAAGTGGTACATCGTCAATCGCGACCCGCCTGGTCAATGGTGAGTCCTGACCATCGCCTGATCCTCCGTCCGGGAACCAGGGAAGAGCGGCAGTATGTAGAATTGTTCTGCTCGCAGACGTCGCAGGCTCTTTCTGGCTTCTTCAGCCCTCAGCTTTGGAATTTTCAACTACCCCAGCTCAGCCAGTCTGAACCGACTATTAGACATGCTATCGCTGCACTTAGTGCTGCCCATGAGCGGACCATCTTGAATCCCTCAGCGGAAAGCGCGGCAGTTACGGAGCAATTTGTACTCCAGCAGTACAATAAAGCCATTCATTATCTGATGAAGCACCTCACCACACCGAAATCCCAATCGGTTGATTTATTGCTGGTCACATGTGGTATATTTGTATGCCTAGAAATTGTGCGAGGGAACAATAAACAGGCGTTGAACCACCTAGCAGCAGGGGTGACCATCCTCCATAAACGGGGGCATTTTGCCAATACAACTCTCCAGTCCATGGATATTGACCAAGAACTATCCCACTTATTCTTTCGGTTAAATATGCAGCTATCTCTCTTTGGGCGACCATTAGTCCCCCTGACCATTGGTCATAAAAGCGCACTTCCTCCTCCCACAGAGGGGAACATCTCATTCACCAGCATTGAAGAAGCCAGACTCTGCCTGGACGGACTGATGAATAAGGCCCTGAGATTCGTGCGTCTAAGTCTTCAGAACCCGACACCAAGTGAAATTACAAGAATACAGCAGAGACAGAAACAGCAAGATATAAAGGAGGAGTTCGATGCTTGGACGATGGCATTAAACAAGCTGATGGCGCGGCGGGGGAACTCCAAAACGTTGGATAAGCGTGCCCCCCTTACACTCCGACTCCATCATCAAGTCTCGCTGATATGGCTGCGAGCTTGTTTCGCAACAGATCAGATGGCCTTCGACAACTTCCGCTCAGATTTTGAAGCAATCATCCGTCTTGCGGAGGAAGTAGTTCGCCTGGGCCCTGATCAGGAAAAGCCCTCTCCCGCGTTTGGTTTTTCCCTCGAATCTGGGATTACCGCCCCATTGTGGTTCACTGCGGTGAAGTGTCGTGACCCCATCATTCGACGGAAAGCCATACAGATTTTATCAGATTATCGTAGAAGGGAGGGGATGTGGGACATGGGGATCTTTTGCAAAGTAGCAGAGTTGGTCCTGGAATCAGAAGAGGCCGAGCTATCCTCTTTGCCCATTGAGAAAAGAATACCTGAAGACCGGCAACGCATATATGATCCAATACTGCCTGAGGAGATTGTGGAGAGTCCGTGTCAGGTTATACTGCTGTCGAAACCCGATGGGGTGGACGGGGGTTGGCACACGCGGACCACATACATCAGTTGGGCGTCATAAAAAGGACCAGTCCCCGCTTGACAACAGGCGAACAAACCAGACGCAGGCACGATGCGCTTAGTGTTAACTATCGAGTACCGCCCGCTCATTACACCAAGCACTAAGTAAGCACCACCGAGTCGTAGGGTTGTGGCATGAGAAGCGGTAAGACCATCTGGCGCTGGCAATCAGACCGCTCTTTCTAGAAAGATAAACGGATCCCTAAGCCAGTTGCAAACCCTGTTTTGTTTCCAGACGCTTTACGCCTTCACATTTGACTATATGGAGGTTATCTGGCCAGCTCCTAACAAACGAAGATGCACCTATCCACACGGGCCCAGTGGTAGTTAGTTACCCTAGCCTATATTTCGTCGAACCGGGACGGCCAAGGCGGCACGAAACACGAATACTACCTGCAATGCTGGCATACTTCGCTATCGAGAGTTGCCGATGCCAATTCGATCACAGACTCTCAATTGGCTGGCGACTATGTATGGTTCGCTCCTCATATCCCTCCTACCCTGCAGGTGACTGCCCGACCAGTCCTTAACAATCCACAATTCAATGCAGCCAAAGATAGATCTCATATACGCTTCATTAAGGATATTCTCTTTGTCATTGGATCCTGAAATCCAGTGCTTAAAGATTATCTGGTCTCAATGGCCCTCCAGATATCCCCAGTTCAAAACCCGACTTCATTATTTCAGTTCTACTACACTTCACCATTGAATACAAAAGGCTATGGCCAGTACAAGAATAGCCGATGGATATACCATGTTCGGTACCAACGGGCTGACCAACTGTATTCCTTTTCCTGATTGAAAAAGACAACGTGCACTTCCACCGGTCTGTCCTTAAGTACGTTCCTGAGCTGTGAGGAGCAGCCAACAATCGTCAGTGTAACGCACCAGAGATGGGAGGTCTCATTGACTACTACGCGCGCTGAGAGAAAGTGAAAATTACAGAGGATCAAGCCAATTGTTTGGAATCTCTAGGTAATGTACGTTAAAGCCTGATGCCATGAGTTTCCCTGGTTCCCCATAGCTAACGATCCTATTGATACATTTAGGGACTCGTATTGGGGACATCTAAACTTGTGTGTAATAGGTTTTCTCAGCTGTCAGTGACCGATATCCTGCCTTGCGGTTCATCATTGGATCCATGTAACAGAAACCGTACGTATCTAAGCAACACCCAATACTGCCGACATCAGATCGGCGCAAGGAAGCACTAGAAGTGCTCGCTGTGGTCATCTGGTTCATCAGTACAACGCAAACCGATCACTTGTAAGTGGCGGTCGCATCTGTTCGTCCGAAAGTAAGGATATAGCCGCCGTTGGTCGTACGAGTTTAAACAACACCCATTTCCCTCTATTTTTGACACAGAAACCGCTGAAATCTACCTCTCATACTTCATTCCTAGCTTATTCATATGGTGTGGCTTAGGAGAATACTCACTTACAGAGCGCCGCGTGATTGATCTCTACACCAACCTTGGGCCGATAGGTCTGTACTCGTCCATTCTCACGGTGTCCCCACGGTGGAAACTGGCATCATTGTAGCAACTATTGCTACTGCCCTGAATAAGTAGCTAAGCTAAAGACGCACGGAAACAGTTCGGGGGAACTTTACTCCCTCTGATGAGCGAGTTCAACTAAAATCACACGACGGCCTAGGCCGGAAAGTTGCGCAATAGCTCATTGACTCACACAATGTGTCAGACGTGGCTATGGCAGCTTGCGGCCTGGCGGAGTCGACCGATGTTAGCATTCATTTGTTTCCTACGGGGCTGTTGACTGAGAGGCGGATTCCTTCCCGTGTCGTTATTCCGAGTTCTCACACAGCGATCCTCGCGAGGAAATGGACCCTTTAGCCAGTCGTGTGTGACTGGAATGGTCGGTAGATGGCATTTACAGGAGCGTCGGGGTGGACTTTGTCTTTGTGAAGTTAGCGATACAGATACAGTGACCACCTTGTCTTTCCGGGTGTGGGTGTCGCTTCCCAAGAGTTTGAGTTTACGCTCGATGAATGTAGGAGATTTTAAGTTCCTTGAGATATGCTCGGCCATGGGTGTACGCTTCCATCCTGAAAAGGTTGTGTATACGTTTCACCCATAAATCAGTGCAGATGAAGAACGGCACTAGGAGGGCACAGCAGTAGTTCAAAGTTATATGGAGTAGTAACTGGAACATTCTACTACGTGTTTACGACTCCGTTAGGGCTTTTTGTAATGCTTATCTCGCGCTCAAGGCAACAGCCTGAGGCTGTCGGTATTAGTCATCGCAGATGTACAGTGTGACATGACAATACAGGTACAGTAACAGTACCGAGGTGTATCACTAACGCGATGAGAAGATTGTTTCTGAGAAACCGTCTACGATGCAGGTGCAAATATGCGGTCTCTGGCATTAGCAGAACTTACATGTGCACTATTGCTCAAATCGACGAGCAAAGATGAAACCCTAGTGGCTTAGCCTGGTCACGTCATTCGTGTATCGGAAGAGCTCCTCCAGTTTTCTCGACGTCATGACCAATCACGTGACACACCGCACCGTCGTCATGGCGGTCATTGCGCTCCGTAACCGCCAGATCGTCCTCTCGAAGTCTCACTTCCTCAGCTTGATAACGACGACCCGTCTTTTCTCTTCTTCTACCTTTCCGTCAGCCTCCATCCCACCCCGAGAGTAAGCCTCAATCGACGAACCAGTCCAACTCTTTCAACCCAAGCAAAAATGGCTACCTTCCAGGATCGTGCTCAGCACGCTATTGCTCAGCTTGACAAGGAGGTGAGTCCTTGTTTGTGCGTGTTGATATTCGTATGAGAGAAATGCGTCGGCATTGATTGCTTGTGTCCGGAGTCAACGACGATTTTGTGTTGATAACCTGGCTTCCGACTTCTTTGACTAAATTTATCTGGTGGAACTGGCGGGAATTGACCGCTGATGGTTTTCCTATTTTATTTTATTTTTATTTTTATTTTTTTTGTATTTGGATCGAGGAAAGGCTAATCAAAACATTTCTTGTGTGTTTTTCCACAGCTCTCCAAGTACCCTGTCCTCAACAACCTTGAGCGTCAGACCTCCGTCCCCAAGGTCTACGTGATCCTGGGTCTGGTCGGTGTTTACACCTTCCTGGTTTTCTTCAACATCGCCGGTGAATTCCTTGTTAACCTGGCTGGCTTCATCATCCCTGGCTACTACTCTCTCAACGCATTGTTCACCGCTGGCAAGGCCGATGACACACAGGTACATTTTACTCCTCACCCGACCTTAGACGCTGATCTAATATACTGACTCTTTCGTGATTCCTGTAGTGGTTGACGGTATGTTCTTGTGATCTTGTTTTCCCTCTGATCTATACCGCTTTGCACCTAGGCCGTGTCCCGAGCACGTGACGGGTTTCCTTCTATGAATCAGTGTGACTGATTGACATGTGAATCTGATAGTACTGGGTTGTTTACGCCTTCTTCGCCGTCATTGAGAGTGCTGTCTATGCTCCTTACTGGTTCCGTAAGTAGTGCCTTTTTGTTCTTCGATTACGGTGGCTTTCGCAACTGTTGGGAACAATGTGCTGATCTTCAATTTACCTAGCCTTCTACTACATCTTCAAGTTCGGCCTCGTTCTCTGGATGGCTCTCCCCCAGACCAAGTAAGCCTCCTCATTATTTTCTTGTATGAACATGATTATGAATATGGGCTGACCCAGTTTCCAGCGGTGCCCAAGTCGTCTTCCACTCTTTCATCCAGCCTGTCTTTGGCCGCTTCTTCGCTGGCGGAAACACCTCGGCCAACCTCCGCGCCCAGGCTGATGCTGCTACCAAGGCCCAGTAAACAGACCGTACAAGGTGATACGGCATTCGCGGCGTGTTCTGCGTTGCCATGAGCCAGGTCGGCCTCGGTGTTTTGGTACTTGAAAATAACGAAACCAGTGAAGATTCGCTGGCGAGGAAAAGTGTCAGGTGAGAAGGCACTTCGACATGAGTCAGACGGTTTTGGGTCATTCTAGCTGTCTTGGTATTTTGTCATGATTAGTAGAATTGCTTGCTTTGTTTTGCGTAGTAGGTGAGACGGGGGGACCACGTCGTCTTTCCACGAATGCGGGTATAGTTGTATTTGATGCGATGATGCCACTTTGTTAATCTAAAGCACCATTTATATTTGTTTCAACACTGGGTTCTTCCCCGCAAGATATGTTAGCATCTGTGCTTGTTGAATCTCGACCAGTAACCCGATGAGCCAGTGGAACGTAATAATACACGGGAAGACAGGCTGCAGAAAACTCCCAGTGTCGGGGCATTGAATTAGCACCGAGCCGTTACTCCACAACTCCAGATGTACAGATACGGATGCAAGCGGCTTGTAGCTTTGAGAAGAGAGAAAAAAAGAAAGAAAAAAGAAGAGAGCGGGCATTGTGACCCAGCGAAACCTTACAGATGTAATGGTTTCTCGTATCAGTATAGTCCAAACCGATTCTGCCAGCCATCTGACCGAGGGTTTAGGACAATCCTGTAAGGGAATGGGTTGGAATCACTTGTCGTGATGGGCGGAATATGATCCTTTTCTCGGTTCACTACGGCGAGAATCTTCAGGGCTGCTTTTTGAAGCATATTCTCCATTGCCTTGCGCACCTTGGCGCGTTCTGTATGAGCAGTTAGCACTGACATGCATTCGTACAAGTTGCAGAGCGCATGTATGGGCCGATTTTAAGGTGGCAAATGCATACCTGATTCTGTCCGCGGAGTGGCAATTGTCACATCCAGATTCCACACCTCCCAACATACCTCTTCCTCGCCTTTTCCAGCAAGTCCGCCGAACCAGATTCCGGAGCGCCTACGCTTCTTCTCGTAAAATTCTACTGCGATCCGACCGCGCACACCGCCGCCCCCTTCATGGGCGCTAGCAGCGGACGAGGAGTGCTGACGGACTAGGGCGCTGATGCGCGACTCAATAAGCGTCTCAAGATCTTCATCGTTGATAGCGGGGAGAGTAAAGTCTAGGACATCAAAGGTAGTCGGTCGGATAGAGGGAAAGTAACGGTGAAAGAAGATTAGGTTGAGAACACCTGAAGGAGAAGAAGGGGTGTCAGTCGCATATATCAAGAAGAGTTATTAACGAACAACAAGATAGATCCAAGAAATGCTCAAATGAAATTAATATACCTTTTAAGACGTCCCGGACGGTGGTGGTGTCTGCAAAGATCTCCAGGAAGTACTCCGGAGGGGTTTTGCGGGGCTCCATAACGTAACGCGTTCGTGTTGGAGATGCGAGAGATGGATCTGAAACGAACGGTGGGGATCCCGTACTCCTTTTGCTGCCCTATGCGTTGATGATAGCGAGTATCCGATGACGACCCAGCTACCGCAGCGAGCTGGGCCGTGAACACAGAGCGATGTCACCACTTTCTCACCGGGATTCGAGCAGTCGAGGAGTGGCGCGGAGAAGATGATGTCGGATGCGGATGGCGTAAGGACGTAAAGAGTTGCTATCTAGATTGGCATGGGCTGTATGAAATACTTGACTGTGATGTTCACGGAGGATGCATGGTTCTCTAGGGGTATTTCAGGTGCGTCAACCAGCCGAGGAGTAGGATATGAGTATGTAGACAGAAGAAGAGTTGAAGAGAATGAACCAGTGGATCAGGAGTGAGACGGTGACCATTCCGGCGGAGGAGTTGCCCCTCGCCGATAGTGACGGGAAGATAACGGTGCCTTAACTCTTTTGGAGTACCTGAGCGTTACTGAGTCAAGTTGACCCTACCTACAATGAACTTGTCTGCAAGAAAAGGCAGAGAATACAATCAAAGTAAATGAAGTTCCTCCCAAATAATAGATTATATAATTTTATTCATTCATATGTATCATATTATATTGACGCGGTATCCAAAGAAAAACAAGACTCTTCTCCAGTTTAATACGTCCCCGACAACCTATCATTGTACCACCCCATGATTTCACGTTGCTATCGAACTTTAGCCGAGGCCGCGCCAGACAGTTGACCATGCTTTTATCATTCCCCGACCGTCTCTCTCGGTTGTTGTCATTGATGATCGGTCCTTCTTCGCCTCCTCTCCCCTTTTATATTCTCCAACATTAACTTGCCCCTGCTTTGCTATTTACCTCTTCATACCTTATGATGAGCTGAATTGACTTATATCCTTGAGAGAGATTATCCGCTTACCTCCGACCGCTCCACCATGATCGGTGCTACTAGGCGCTGGTTCCGGCGCAATCGCAAGGGTCTCGCGATCGGGGCTGGCGTGATCGGAGCCGGTTACCTCGCAGGACAATATGTGCTCTCCAAAATTTCAGAAGCACGGGAACGTATGAGCAGTGACCGGATCGCTCGGGAGAAGTGAGTAACCTCCCTTTGCTTGTCGGGTGTGCTCGTGTGCTCGGAGACGGTAGTTGACGTATCATGCTCGAATGTTACAATCTTCAGTTTACGGCGACGTTTCGAACAAAACCAAACCGATTGCACCTATACCGTTCTCGCTCTCTTACCGACTGCTGCAGAAGATATTGTCGACGCTCTTCCTGTCGAGGAATTGACGAAGGAGCTCCAACGAAAGCGAGCAGAGAGGTTAGCTCGGCTCAGCGTCGGGGAAGGGACCGGATCAGATCTAAGCTCTGTATCCCCCAGCTTACCGGAGGATGACCGTCGGAGCCTATCCAGCTTTCAGAGTGATGGATTCGTCCGCACAAGCCAAACGGGAGAACCTTCCGTTGAGGGCGAGGGCGAGGCGCGACCGAAACGGAATAAGACACAGCTTTGGAACGAGGTCAAAATCACTTGTAAGCCATCATCCCAAATCACATTATCGCCCGGAACTTGGAACTCATTGGCTTGTCACAGCTATTACCAGGTCCTTCACTCTAGTCTATACCCTTTCTCTTTTGACAATCTTTACGCGAATCCAACTTAACCTTCTCGGCCGTCGGAACTATCTTTCCAGCGTAATCTCTATGGCGACACCCCCTGCCAACGATTCGACGATCAGACTAGAGGACCATGACGATGATGACCTCACACAGACTTTAGGAAATGATTTTGAGACCAACCGTCGATATCTTGCCTTTAGTTGGTGGTTGCTTCACCGAGGCTGGAAGCAGTTGATGAACGAGGTACAGACTGCCGTTACAGAGGTCTTTGGCCCCCTGAACCCTCGGGAGGATGTCTCGTTGGCCAGGTTGTCTGAGCTATTCCTGGAGGTCCGAAAGAGAGTGGAGGGACATACTGAGGAGGAGAGAAAGCACGTTCCTTCCCCAACCCAAAGCCAACCGAACTTTTGCTAACCGTTGTTGTAGACACAGGAAGTGGCTGTCTTATCTGCTCCCCCCTTGCGAAGAGGAGGATAAATTACTAGAGGAGTCCGGTGTCCTTGGAGTGACGGAGCTCGCCAACTCCCAGACTGCAACTACGTTGCGACACCTACTAGATGAGACGGCCGACCTGATCGAATCACCAACTTTTACGCGTGTCTTAATGCTTTTAAATAACGAATGCTTCCAGACATTGATCCAGCAATGCACCGCCGATGCCTTCAAGTCGGCGTCCCAAACTTCACGGAGTGTTCCCCAATCATTTACTTCGGTTGCCACGGTTGTCCCGGGAGCTAATAGCTCTGAGCCAAAGGCAAAGTTAGCCAACGTTTTGGCGGTTTTAGCCCGGCAGGCACATGTGATTGGTAATGGTACAAACCCACCAAACCTTTACCTAACTGCGATGGACCAAGGCGTGCGAGAGTTAGAAGCTTTCGCAGCTGTGGTTTATAGCTCTAACTTTGATTTCGAGCTGGTTGGGTCCGGGACGAAGATGGAGTCTCCAGGAGAGGAGACACCCGGTTCCGACACGGTGGTGATCGAGAAGGAGGATTATGACGAACTTGACCGCAGTCAGATTCAACAGCCGTCGACCGCAGGGCCCGGTGCGAATTCAGCATTTGAGAAGGCGTGGGGAAAGGCAATGGAAGAGCAGCCATCGACTGCTACGTAACCAGGCAGGCAGTTTTCTTTCCGATAGCGGCGGGCATTATCAATCCGGAGTGCTCCTTCTCAGTCTGGGATAATGCCGAGTGGATGTAGTTCTTGTATGATATTCCATGCATTTCCATGAAAGCTATGCTTTCTATGGCGGTGGTGTTCACCCCCGGGAATGGTTTTTAGAGATGTCCCTATTAACTTCAGTGGCACCCACGTTATGGTAGAATAGGCATGCTAAGTATACAAATGACTAATATATGACTCTATTGTTGGGGGGAGGCGGGGGGGGGGGAACATCCCCTCAAACTACAGACTTAGTGTGAGCTGAAGCAGACAATACCATCGCCAAGGAAAGTAAGGCAATTCCTCTCTATATGTACGGGTAGTAACAGGATGGCGGAATTACAGCCGCGAGAGTTTAAACTAAACACTGGGCAACAAAGGCCACAGTAGCATTTAGACTTTCCATCGGTAACATACGGATTACTGCGGAGTATACCTAGTTAATATTTTAGTCTCTACTCCGTATAATGCCTATAAATGCCGAACACTCACTCCACCGATGTTCTAGTCCCCTTGATTACTGATGCTAGTTAGTTCACTGGCGTGGGGGAGGTCGCTTATGTAATTATCTCCAGCGGACCTTTAAATTGCGGGGAAAGCAGCTTTGGGTCTAGTGTCTTTAGTAGGGCAATGGGGGGTGATATTGGGGTTGGTTTCTCGATCTCCAGTAGTCTCAGGGATGAAAACGTATACCATCGAGGAAGAAAGAAGGAAAATCTTAGATTATTTCGTACCATGTGGTTGACATGCATATTCGATCCAGGCCGAGATCGGGGGTCGCAAAGTGGCTCGGCCTAGTAATAGATCTCATGGCATAGATGGAAGAGTTAAGCTCCCCGGATGCAAGGAACTTATCCAGCCAATCTCAATTGGCCATGCTTACTCGAGCTTTCAAGGTAGTAGTACTAGTAGTAGTAGTAGTTAGGTAGTACTCATGACCACCGAGTGACTCGTACTCACAATCCTTCCGAGCACAAGAGCAGTAAATATGCATCGACCGGCTTTGATTAGTCTATCGGATATGACCAGGACCGAATGACTTGGCCAAAACTTTCTCAATCTCCTTCCCTTTCATCTTTTTGTTTCTTTCCTATTATGTGTGGCTTATATTCTCAATCCTTTCTCCTGCACTTCAACAGGTCACTGTATACTAGGAGTATCCCTTTGTTCACATTTGCCAGCCCGCTCTATCCCCCGGCGGTAAGCGAGAACAACGGTATTCTATCTATCCTTCCCTGGGGAAACCGGCCAGGAAGAAGGATTCACAATAAGCAGTTACTCAAGAGTACTTGAAAGACATAGATCATGGGGTTCAATGGTATGGAGAGCAAAGCTGCTTACCTTACCATGATCATGATGCTGACTTACAAATCGCGCGACCAGAGCAACTCACCCCACAAGAGGACAAGATCGAAGGTCATGTCGATGCGCAACCGACCGATCTTCCCCAGCTGAGGAATACCACGGAGCGCAAGCTTATGGCTAAAATAGATTGGCACCTTATGCCTTGTTTGTGTGTTATGTATCTGCTCGCATTCTTGGATCGGTATGAGCCTGATGGCTTCCCCTATGAACACAACTGCATAGCTACCTTACTTTAACCTTTGCGAATAGCGTGAACATCAGCAACGCGGCAGTCCTCGGTCTACAGGAAGACTTGAATATAGTCGACGGGACAAAATACAATACTGCACTGACCATATTCTTCGTTCCATATGTCATTTTCGAAATCCCATCCAATATCTTGCTTAAGAAGCTGAGACCCCATGTATGGTGTAGGTATTCTTGGTATACCGTAGATAGGAGGTATGGACTGAAATGCTGATGGCTACTTTAGTGACGGGATGTATGTTTTTATTCGGTCTGGTTACGATCTGTCAAGGCCTAGTCTCTAATTGGGGCGGGTTGATGACGACTCGGTGGTTTTTGGGTGAGTCGACAACCCTCTGGTCAGTATAACACTTCTCACCTGACAACTCCTATTCAGGAATGTTTGAGACAGGCATGTTCCCTGGTTGTACGTTCTGTCATTTCCGTATTTCCACCTCGATATAACGATGACCAACAGTCGTATGCAGGTTTCTATCTCTTGGGAATGTGGTACAAACGGAGTGAGGCACAGAAGAGGTTCAGTTTCTTCTTTAGTTCGACCACACTTGCGGGTGCCTTCGGTGGCTTGCTGGCTAGCGGGCTTGGAAAGATGGATGGAATCCGTGGCTACCGAGGCTGGCGCTGGGTCTTTATCGTTGAAGGCCTGATTACTTGTGTCGTCTCGCTTGCCTGGTTCTTTGTTATCCCTGACTTCCCCGAAGAGGTCAAATGGCTCACCGATGAAGAGCGCGAATTCATCCGGGCAAAACTAGCCAGAGACTCGGGGAGCGCCGGCCATGATGCTAAAATAGGTTGGCGCGAAGTATTGGAGGTCTTCAAAGACTGTGAGTGACATTATGAGCATGCCAAAATCTTCGAGGTGCTCAACGTGTATTCCAGATAAGATATTCATCGGTGGTTTGATGTACTTCGGACAGGTTGTCACAGCATATGGTAGGGCGGATACATATGCTTCTAACGTGTATTTCAACTGATGAGGAGCACGGTTGCTAACAATGCGCAGGATATGCCTACTTCGCGCCAACCATTATCAAAAGTTATGGCTATGATGGTACGTCTGCCTGCTATTTATGTGCACCTTGCAATCTACTAAGCCTTGTTTCTAGCAATCAAGACTCAGTTGTATTCGATCCCACCATGGGCAGCCGCTTGGGGATTTTCCATGTTGGTGGCCATTCTCTCGGACAAAACTAGACATCGCTTTGCCTTTACTATAGTACCCATGCTAATTGCCATGGCTGGCTTTGGAATCCTGTTGAATGTACACGGGCAGGCCTATCGAAATGTTCAATACGGCGCCTTGTTCATGGTTACATGTGGATGTTACAGTGCAATGCCGGTCATTGTTTGCTGGTTCGCGATGAACCTATCAGGCCATCGTAGGCGAAGTGTGGGAACGGCTTGGCAAATTGGATTTGGAAATAGTAAGTGAACCTGGGAGACTTCATCTCGTTCATCGTAGCTAACATGGCGGCAGTTGGTGGTATCATATCGACGTATGCCTTCTTGAAAAAAGATGCACCAGAATACCGGCCAGGATATATCATCAGCGTGTCATTCCTTAGCTTTTCGGCGGCCTGTTGCATAGGCTACTTTGCAGCCGTCTGGTATGACAATCGACGCCGCGATCAGGCTATAGCCGATGGCACGGCTACACACAGTGACGAAGAACAAGAGATACTGGGCGATATGGCGTTAAACTATCGCTATAGCTATTAGTGTTGTCCTTTGGTAGTAGTTGAATATACTAAAGAGATGTTGAGATGGCTCTTAGCGATTGGCAGGATCGATGCAAGGCTACGTCAGGCACCTAAATAACAGAGAAGCGTGGGTGATGGTAAATATGTGATCTTCTTCTGTTCTCTTTGAAGAACAATGAAAAATTTTCATATTTTTACAACCACTGATCACATTTGAAAGTGGATATGCAACAGAGAGAAAATGAAATTCCATAGATAGATGACATAATGCCCTCTCGGTAAGCCGATGGCCAGCCAATCAACGGTGGGACAGCACTAGCGAACCCTTAGCGTCTCAGGATGCTGAGTCAGCCACGACGCACACAAGAAGCTCGGCCGGCCGCTGCTCTCCGTCTTTCTTTCAACCATCTCCTCATCCTCGCAGAAGTGTGAGTATACAGCCCGGGCTGGCACCTGGTTGCCTCTTTCCTTGAACATCAACTAACGCTTCACAGTCTCGAACACTCTACGAAGATGAGAGCTAAGTGGAGAAAGAAGCGCGTTCGTCGTTTGAAGCGTAAGCGCAGAAAGATGCGTGCTCGCAGGTGAGTTATCTCCGAACTAAGAGATTAGACCTACCGGACAATTGGACTAACAACGTGCGCAGCAAATAAATGACTCGCCCAATCCATCTCAGTTCCCCATGCGGTGCTCAAGTTGAATGCTGAACATGACAAAAGTCGACGACGTCATGATGATGATTCCCTGTTATGATCGTTTCGTGGTTTAGCCACTCTAACGGGACCTGGCTGGTCTGCTATCCTCTATATCCTTTCGAATCTGGAGTCCGTCATTCAACGAAAACATACATCCAATCTCTCGGGCTCATTTAAAGGTTTCGAATGATGACCAGACAGGGATGCGCACTGCGTATCCTTCGTCTCGGAGGGCGAATGTGTTTGGTGGGGGTTGGAGGGGTCGTGGAAGAAGTTGATGGTCACGTTTCTCATGTACTATTTGTTTTTACTCCACTGACCCTTTGGGTTCCTTATGGGATCTGGTCAATTGCTCTTCTTAGAGCTTGTGCTGTAGCCTACAGTTGCTGTTCAAGCCCTGAGCCATGGAGAGGTCCTCGAGAATTTATTACAAATTAAAAAGTTTGCAATGAAAGCAATGACACAAAGCCACCTGGAATCTTGAAAATGAAGTGTTCGCGTAGCTCTCTTGCGATTCATCCTCAGTAAATTCTTGATATGTAAATCCCACTTTATCAGTGGATTTGTGCGTTTGATATCATCCAATGCTTTCTTCTCCGCCTTGAGTGCGGAGACCCATTCTGCCCCTAGTTCCCGCCCAGCAATTTTTTTTATTTGAGCTTCTTGATCTATATTTGATTGTCTTACGAAGCTGTTCTCCACGCAAAGTTGACTTTATTCGCCCCCCTGCAGGCTTAATTTTGAGTACATCGCCATGCCTTCTGACAAGGTAGAAAAGAAGCGCAAGCGCGCTTCGAACGGCCACGAACGGCCGAGTAAGAAGCCCGCTCTCGAATTTCAAGATCTGCCTCCTCTCGCGGCCAGCGTGGTCAGCGACGATAGTGAATTGGCTCCAGTGATCAGTATGTGCTCTTCAGCTGCTGCACTACCCTCTCAATCAGGGTGTACAGAAAATTAATCACCGCTATAGTAACTACCCCTGGTGTGAACGTGCCCCAAAACCTTCATTTGAAACCATACCTCAGGGACCGAGCAGATGGCTCTCATTCAGGTCGCTCCACACGGAACAAGGGCATTGTCTCGTCTGAACTACTTCTACAGACTTCGGAACATCCTAAGATGGATTTCGTGGGCCGCGAGGCCGAAGATGACGCCGATTCACAGCTGAAGCATTACATCGCCGTTGTGGATCCCGAAAAGAAAAGCTGGCAATTTGTTGAGGTGCGGAAGGTGACTCTTCGTGGAGCGGCGAGGAGAACAAAGGCTGCTGTAGATGAAGAGGAGGAGGAGATTGAGAGTGAAAACGAGGAGATGGTAAGTTCTTATCTCTATGACCGTCGGGGCATAGATTATTGACAGATTCCAACAGAAAACGATGCGCGCCCAACGCACAGAACTCACCAATACATTCGGTACCAAGCAATCTCGCAAGGCAGCGCAGTCCATGGCCGAAAATGCCCAACTGTCCAATGCCCCTGCTGGTGCTGCCTCCGCCGCAGAATCTGCTATTCTTTCGTCCATGCCCCTCGACTCCGCCACCGACATTGCTACGAAGACCGCTGCGGTGCAGGCTCAGGTTCAAGCCAACAAACCATTGCCTCAAGCCAGTCTGGCAGCATCTCATCCTTCCGATGTGTACCCGATAGATGTGCTTGTCCCAGGGGGTCTGTCCACCCTCCAGCAGCTCCCGGGCGTGAACGAATGGCAGGAGACCGTGAAATCCGGAGAAGCCGTGGCTACCACCTCACGATATGTGTCTCGCCGGGTGGAGGCAGTCGTCAACTCAACCAATGCCACCCAGCTTCAAGTCCTGCGTTTTATCTTCCTCCTCCTCGAGCTTGCCCGCGCCCTCCGCTCGGGCAAGGACTCCAAATCGTCCGGGCCAGGTAGCAAACGTCTTCCATCTCGCGATGAACTTCGCCGTATCCTCTCCTCCCCCACTGGTGCCAAAACCGACTCGGTCGAAACCCTCCCAGACCCCGTTATCGACGCCATCCGCCGCAAATTCGCCCCACAGCTCCCACCTCACCAAGAACGACATCACCTTCCTGCACACCACTATATGCGCCCTATCGCTACACATTCCACCTCAGCCAGCCAAGGATGGCGGCTCCAGCTCTCAAGGTGGAAACGCCCCCAACGAGCTGGCAACGGACCCGTCCGACCTGCGCGACGATCTGCGTCTGGACAACACGGTCATCACGCAATATTTCCGCGAGTTGGGCTGTCGCGTCGACAAGCCACGCGAAACGGAATTCGCCAAATGGGGTATCAAGGGCGGTAAGGCCGAAGCCAACGCTAGACGCGTGGCTAGATTGAGGGTCCCCGTTGAGTTCCCCAGGGTTAGCCGTGGTGGAAAGAGGTAATCTAATGGCCATTGCCTCTTTTTTTTTCTATTGAACAAACCACAAAAGAGTCTATTTGCGTTGAGCTTTCCCATGATGCGATTGGCGTTCGGTTTCAGGTTGTACTATATGTACATACTATTTTGTGGATAAATATCAAATTACGAACTATCCAAAGGTGCCTCTTCTACCTACTCTTTCAGTTGATTGGTGTTTGTGTATACCTCCCGTAGATGGTTTCCCTGTAGAAAGCCATGCGCACCCTAACATAATCCAAACTCCCTTAGATCAGTAAAGCAAGAAGATGAAAATAGTAATAGAGAAATGAAACGATAGAATGAACGCCCTCTGGAAGCAAATATTGTACTCAACTGCGAACCCAGCCCTAATCTAAACAATGTGATCTTGTTCAATCAATGAGTAAGTTGGCGGAATACACGGAAGTCTTTTTTGTTTCTTTTTATATACATATACATATATATATGTCTGCCTATGTCCACGCCCCATTGTCCAAAGTTGAACTATCCAAACACTATATTGATAGCGGATTCTACAGATGTTATCTGCGCGACCATGATTCTGTCCCATATAGTATACTCTATGATACTATGATTGTAATGGACCGAATCCAGTAGGTATCAAACCCATGCTTCCTTTTTCAATGACGAGGAGCGTAGCTATTCACTGGATCTATCTGATTGGTGTGTGGCTTGTCAATGCGCAAACGATATATATCGACTTGGACATCAATCAAAGGATACACGAAGTCTCTATCCAGCATCCTACGATATAAATGAATATACATACAAACTGAGTATCAATTTATGCTGTCAAGATCAATGCCAGGGTTTAGGTAACATGGAGAAGGTTAGAGTATGGTGACGTATTGGTAAAGTGAATGAATCTATCTATCCGTGGAAAGGTGACTCTTACCAATTCTCGATAAGAAATGCGTAAAATAGCAAAGATTTTACATCCTGTTTGAAAGTAGCTATCCAGACCATGAGTCGGAACATGACATCTTGTGAGTTATACGTATGATGTATGCCTCTACTTCAAACCTTGTAATTAGATGTCTTGCCGGGATCATGATCCTAGGTTATCTTTAAGGGTACCTAGAGGTTGAAATCAATTGATGCGACCTGACGTAGCCTGAGATTCGGATATAGATTGGAGTAGGTGATACTTCGACACTGCGTTTAGGGTACTTTTTGTTAATACTACGAAATCCCCGAAGCTTGGCTGACTACCTATATCAACTACAAGAACAGGGCAGTGTATATGAAGCCCTGAGGTTACGGATGGGATGAAGTGGCATGAGGAATAGACAGCATGTCAGATTTCATTTCGAACCAAGACACTCGGTAACGACAGGCTGGTTCTAACTAACAGTCCAAATACTAATTACGTCCAGCCATATTGCGCACTGCGGCAAACAAGGGGCAAAGGAGTGGATGTGGAATTTATATCATGGTGTGTGTATATAGGATTCCACGTCGATTTCAGCTCACATGCGGGCAGCCACTTCAGGCAGCCACACCCACCGGGATTGAAGCGGTAGCCGCGGCGGGACGGGTAGCGGTCTGAATGGGGGCCTCGGCAAACTCGCGTTCCACAGCAGCCTCAATGGCTTCGTTTTCCTTCAGCCCCAGCTGAACGTCATTCCAAATGGGCTGGTTCTCAGCCTCGGCGCTCTCGACACCCACGCCGACGAAACCGCCTTGCGCTTCCCAATCGCTGGTGCGTTTGATGCCCAGTTCGTTCCAGACGGTTTGGACGGCTTGCACCAGGTGGTCGCGGTGCTGCTTGACGTGTCCAGGGGTGGGTGTGATACGGAGACGCTCTTCACCCCGAGGCACGGTTGGGTAATTAATGGCTTGTACGTAAATTCCATGCTCCTCCAGAAGCTTGTCCGAGGCCTTCTTAGCAACCTCGGCATCTCCAACCAGGAGCGGAATGATATGAGAGGGGTTTGGAATCACAGGAATGTCCAACTCCTTGAAAGCTGCTTTGACCGCGCGCGTGTGCAACTGCTGCAGAACGCGGTCGCCCTGATGACGAGCCTGGTACTGGATAGCAGTGTCTGCACCAGCCATGGTAGCGGGAGGCAAGGATGTAGTGAAGATGAAGCCGGGGGCGAGGGAGCGGATGGTGTCAATCATCGCAGCGGATCCAGCAATGTAGCCCCCGACACATCCGTAGGCCTTGCCCAGAGTACCGGTGATGATATCGATACGGTCCATCACGGTTCCCTTCGTACTGCGCGGGTTGGTCGTATCTTGGGAAGCATAGATGTCATAGTCAAGGTGTTCTGCCACACCTGCTCCATGAGGCCCGTACATTCCCACAGCGTGGACTTCATCCAGGAAAGTGATGGCACCGTACTTGTCTGCAAGATCACATATCTTCTCAATTGGCGCAATAGATCCGCACATGCTATAAACTGATTCGAATGCAATGATCTTGGGGACATGAAGAGGTAGGGATGCTAACTTGGTCTCAAGGTCGACCAGATCATTATGTTTGAAAACCATTTTCTTGGCACCTGAATGGCGAATGCCTTGAATCATCGATGCATGGTTCAGGCTATCGGACAGAATAACGCAGTCCGGCATCTTGCTACCTAAGGTTGCGAGGGTAGCATCGTTGGCCACGAAGCATGAGCTGAAAACTAATGCTCCCTCCTTGCCGTGCAATTTAGCAAGGGTGCTTTCCAGGCCCACGGCATGTTGATTATGACCTGAGATGTTGCGAGTACCTCCCGCACCAGCTCCATAGGTGTCCAACGTTTTATGCATGGTGGCCAGGACCTCGGGGTTGCGGCCCATACCGAGATAATCATTCGAGCACCATACCGTCACACGTTCCTCGGTAGATGTAGTGTGAGCCCGGGGAAACTCCTGAGCGAGACGATTGATGTTGTTAAAATAGCGATATGATTTGTCCTTGTGTTTCTTTTCCAATTCGGCATTGTAGAAAGCATTGTAGTTGAAAGGCTTCGCCACGGGGGCATCTGGACGAGGGCCAGAAGTAGCGGTAGCGGCGGTAGCATTGGAAGGGGTTTTGATCTTCGAAAAACCGGTAGGATCACGCTGGGTGTTCTTGTAAATCTCAGCGCTCACATTGGCGCCGTTGCCGGAGGTGGAGTGCAATGCTCTCTTCCCAGTAGGAGACCGGTAATGCTTGTTGCCGAGACCGGTAATGCCGGCAGCGCATGAGGTAAATCTTTTGGTGCCGGCCATGCGAGCGCTCTGCACGGCCAGAGCCTTGCTCATGACAGGGCAGCGACGGGCAATGACCTGGAGGTTAGACATGGTGCCTCCACCGGAACTAGTGCTAGGCCGAGTTGCGGTTGCCAGGGTACGCAGAGAAGTTGGAGATGTGCGCTTGAGGAACGGGCACATCGCCCGAGACTGCTGGAGAAGAGACTCCATGAGTGATGCTTCAATGGATAGCGAGACTGACGATATACACAAGAGGAAGCGACGTTGGAAATGTTGAGAGAGAGAGAGAGAGAGAGAGAAGGAGAGGGATATGTCACCCGCGGCGAAGAGGGAGAGAGAAATAAGAGTCAATCTGGGCTGATGGATTGAGGACGAGGGGGGCGCTGGGGACTAAGCCGCTTCCAGTAAGAGCAAGACGGGGACTTCGGCGAGACTTTTCGGCTTACCATATCCTCCGCCGTGATTGGCGGGCGGACTTAACTCGGTCATTACGTTTCAGCCTTTACGACAGTACCAGTGCGTACGGATACGAGCCCTGCGCCGAGATAACCTTCAATCACGGGAAGTATTGCCCTAATAAGATACAGACGCAAGGTGGCCACAGCAGTAGGTAACCCGGCTCAACCGTCACCGCCCAAGAATAAGTCCCGAATACAACAAATACATGTCTATCTTGCCATCAATTTCCAACACACTCGTACTGGACTTTTTCGTCTCCCTCTCGGTGCTATTATTGGCTGATTACCACCGGTTTCGTCCCTCGTCTTCAATGTCTCTTAAAGCGCTTCGTACATCAGGAATCAGGAATATATGCTGTTAATACAAGGCAGAACGTAAGCTGCCCACAAGAAGAGTCCGATAACAAGAATCAAAAAGAGGGTTTTAGGGGGGGGGGGGGGAGGGGAAATAAAACGAAAGAAAGGAAAAATAAGGGAAGGAAGGAAATGCAATCTCGGAACGCCATGACCATAACCAGCCGTGTCAATTATTGAGGCATCATGTAGACTGAATCAGCTAGGCCCTAAGCCTCCGTCACCATCAATGAGACGTAATCGCTCCTTGGTGGTTTTGGCTCTTTTAGACGTGCCTTTCCCTGTCCCCCTTCCACGTCCTCGCTTAGGAACTGGCGTAGATGATGGGGTGCCTAAATTCTCCGCGGTCGACACAGGAGTGGCCGCTCCGGATGGCTTTGCACTGGCATCGTCAAAGTTCCCTTCGCCTATAGATTGACACGGTTAGTAACTTTACCAAAAGCCTTTCTAAGATCTACTACATACCTTCATGATACATATCATCCAGCGTGATATCTCTCTTTCTCTTCTGAGCAGCTTTCTTCCCGCCTTTACTGGCGCCAAACACTTCGCCTCGATCCAGCGCTTCCTTCTCCTTTTGCTCAATAAGCTCCGCCTGTTCATCATCTGCCAGCCACATGGCAATGTCCTTGGTTCGGCTCTCGCGGTTGCGTGTATTGAAGTCAACCCCACCAGCTGCGCCGCCTGAGATGACGACACGCTGCACTTCCTCCTTCTGCAAAGCTCGCTTGCGAATACGCTCCTCAATGGTGCCGCGAGTAATCAAACGATATACCGTGACCTGTCTCGTCTGGCCGAGACGGTGAGCGCGATCCATAGCTTGAGAGTCAATGGTAGGATTCCAGTCCGAATCATAAAAGATAACCGTGTCTGCTGCAGTCAAGTTGATACCCAGACCACCGGCACGAGTAGACAAAAGGAAGACGAAGATCTCTGGACGCTGCTGGAAATCTGCCACCGTGTCGCGACGGTCTTCCAATTTCGTACTTCCGTCCAGACGACAATACTTATAATTGCGGTAGGTCAAGTATTCTTCCATTAGATCAATCATGCGTGTCATTTGGAAGTAGAGTAGCACACGGTGGCCGCCTGCTTTGAGTTCTCGCAAGAGCTCGTCCAGCTTGGCTAATTTACCTGAATCTGTAACGAATCGACGCATAGATGGCACTTCAATGTGTGTGTAGCGCCCCTTGATGGATATTGGCTGCGGCAACATCGGCGGAAGTGAGTAAGGAATAGGGTCCAGCTTTCTTTCAAGAATCTGTTGTTCAAGCTGTTTAGAAGGCGTGCTGAATAAGGCATGGCGGACTGAAACATTGAATAGGCTATCATTCATTTCGTTCAAAGGCGCTCGACTGGAGGACGAAACGGTAATCGGGGGCGCAGACGCTGCGGGACTGACACAAGGCTCAATAATGCCCAGACCTTCACGCTCAAAGACGGACTGCGCCACGGTCGTTAGCTCCCGCATGTGCCCCTCTGTCGTGACATCGTTAATAGCATGCTGGTCGTTACGTTGGACGATGTTGAACATGGTATGGGAAAGGACGGATGCCATCGTTGTTTCATCGTCATCATAGACTACGTTGAGCCGAGACAATCTGTTGGATTTACCGCGCTGGCGAATCGCCCGCTCAAAGATACCCTGATGGGACTGCTCGTACGCTTCATTTATGGAAGTGTCCACAAAGCGTAGGAAAGAGAAGGTACCATCGTGTGCGGCACTATGTTTGATATTCTCCGGGGCGAAGATGTTCATCAAGTGAGCCAGGTACTTGCCATGGAAACCGGCCTGTAGATTACCGGGTCCTGCTACATCAACACGGCCGTCAGAGCCGCATAGAAGGCGTGGCAAAGGATATTCGATCAGGTTACGTGTCGAGTAACCGACATCAACGTTTTGGCCTTCTCGGACGAAGGAGGCCGTTTCCGCAAAGTGTGCGACAGAGAAGGGCGATTTCGTTTCCGCGCGTTCAAACAGGTCTGGATGATTACAAACCTTCCGGAACTGCATGACCAAGTTCATCAACGTCGTGCTGTCGGCCTCATCGCCAATAGCAGCCTTCTCGATAAGATCCATGATGCTAACGCGGTTTCGCAGATTAGTGTAGTAGGCTCGCTGACGGTAGGTCAGATCGCAGAAGACATCTTTCTCAACCTTGTCCCCAAGCTCCTGCTGAACGTGCTTCTTAACACGACGAAGCATGAAGGGTTTCAGGATCATATGGAGACGCTTCAGCTGGTCCTCATTCAACTTGGTGTTACTTTGAGCGTGAGACTCGATATCCTTGGAGAACCACTCGCTGAACTCATCGTGAGAATCAAACAAAGTGGGCATGATAAAGTGGAGCAAAGCCCATAACTCTTGCATGTTATTCTGAATAGGCGTACCAGTGAGGAGGAGACGGTTACGACAGTGGAACCCTAGGAGGTTTTTCCAACGGGAGCTTTGCGAAGATTTGATTGCCTGGGCTTCATCCAGAATCATATATTGCCACTTAACCTTTTGGAAGTACTGCGCATCGAGGACCACCAGTTGGTAGGATGTCACTAGCACGTGGAATTCGGACTCCTTAGTGTAGGTGATGTGCTTGCGGTCCCAGAACTTGCGAAGAATCTTGCGGTCTTTTGCTGAACCCCAGTAAGGAAGAACTTTAATGTCAGGAACAAATTTGGTAATTTCCTGCTGCCAATTGTGTAGGGTCGAGGCGGGCGCAATAACTAAAAATGGGCCCCAGATATTGTGAACTTCGGCGAGGTAGGCCATAACAGAGATAGATTGAATAGTCTTTCCCAGACCCATTTCATCGGCCAAGATACCGTTGATACCTTGTTCATACAAGTTGACAAGCCAATTGAGACCCTTCAGCTGATATTCCTTTAGTTTCGCCGTGAGCATGGAGGGTTGCGAAATCTCAATGTCACCCAAACTCGTGGGGTTCTGGAAGTTCAATTCACCCTCGTCCAAAGCAGCCATATTATCTTGTCCGTCATTGAAGGCTCGCGCTCGGTCTTGAGCCTCCTTAACGGCATTCTGCGCGTTGGCCATTGCTGCCTGTCGTAGAGCTGATTCATCTTCTGCGTCAAAATCGAGGTCCTCAAAGTTGGTCACCTTAGCGCCAGCATCCGCAGCGCTGGGGGGCAGATCTACAGCATGTTCTTGATCTTTACCGGATTGAATTGTTTCATCCGATCCCTCACCGGAGTCTCCCTCGGCACCCTTGATTTTGCGGCCAATGAAGTGAGAGTATAGTTCGGTTTGGGATATAAGGAAATTGAGTTTGCGTCTCTGGCGGTTGGCTTCGCGCTCTGCTTCTGCTTTCTTGGCCGACTCAATTTCCTGCCTTTCAGCAAGGCGGCGTAGATCACGCTCTTCACGCTCGTTGCGCTTCCAAAATGACATCATCTCACGCATTGTCCGCTTGGCCCGGGCTTGGGTATCCTTCATACTCTTATTCGTACGTTCCTGCCATTTACGAGACTGCTTACTGGCTAGCTGAGCAGTCTTGCGCAAATTCTCCTGGCGGGTGCTGAGAGAGAGGGCTTTAATGCGGTAGACCTTGGGAATATCTTTACGAGCAATATCTCGCCAGATTTGCTCATAAATCTGATTGTAGCCTTTTGTTTCGTAGGCGGACAGGGGTGCAGGGCTACTCTCCTTGGAGCGGCTGCCTTTAGCTTCCTTCTTGAGAGATTCCTTACGCGGATCTTCTTTGGGCGCAAGAGGAAGTGGCTCATCATTTTCCATGGCAGCATAGGCGGCCTCCGCTGCATCTTTCTCGGCTTGCTTTTGCTCCTTCGATTTCTTGGGTCGTGTAACAGGACCTGCACGTCCCGATTTCCGCCTCGAGGGGGAGCTCCGGCCGATGTGGAAGGAGCTGGTCGTGCCACCTTCGAGGTTTGGTGCCAGCGGTGTGACTTCACCGATCTCTTCAGGCGCTGTGACACCTTCCAGGGCTCGCTTGGTGGTCTTGATTTTCCTTTGTGCTCGTTCTGCTTCACGCAAAAACTTGGCTTTCTCGGCAGAGTCCTGAGCCTTATTCGCTTTGCGCTCGGCCTCAAGCTTCTTCTGCATCTCCAACCGTACCGTATTTTCCCGACGACGCTTCCTCTGCATGTCCTTCTTGCGTTCCTTCTCATCCTGAATTTCTTTAGCTTGGACTTCGGAGATGACGGAGGCTTCGTTGGCAATCCGAAACCGGTCCATTCCCGCAGAGGCCTGCTTCTCAAGAGATTTGCCAAGGTTGGTCAGGAACACATTTCGGCGACGCTGCATCCTGCGTAAGTAGAGTGTTTCATGCAAACGTGAATAATAACGGCGTACCTTGCGCTTTGTGCCCTCCTCTTTCAAGGCATGCAAGGCCCGTCTCTTACTTTGCAATTTGTACTGTTCGTACTCTTCTTCGAACCCAGGGGCTTCCACATCACTCTTTTCCGCATTGTCAATCTCCACCATAAGTTTGTTGATGGTTTCCGTCTCCCGTTCGGACAGAGCCTTACGGGGGTTGAGGAAAGCCCATGGTTGAGTAGACGCCTTGGTTGGCTCAAGACTACCGTTGGTTGAAATACCGCTCAAAGGTTCACGCGCTTTGTTGTCCTGCTCAGCGTTGCGACGGCGTTTCTCCGAGCTCGGCTTTTTCTCCAGCCTGGGTAATACCTGCTCCTGCTCTTTCACTCTCTGATGCGATGGAGGAACATGAGCTGGCGGAGGCGGGCTAAGCTGCGTTGCTTCTCGTGGTGTTGACGTTACAGGTGCCGGTGTCGTCTCTGGTGGGGGGGATTGTCGTTTAGGAGGAGAGCGCTCTTCGGCCGGCCCTGAGAGAATACTAGCGAAGGACATGGGGTCTGCAGCCCTGGCAGGCTTCTACATGCAGCAGCAAAAGGTCATACATCAGTAAAGGACTTCTCTAATCCGGCGTAGAACGTGTAATCGATATGAACAAAAAAACGTACTGCTTCCTTTGGAGGGGAGGCCGGCTTTGGTTCTCTCATGATAGAGGACGGATACCCAGCAACACCAGTGCCGCCTAGATAGGATGATTCTGTGTCTTTGTTTGGAGAGAGTTGCAAATGGCCCTCGGGCCTGCCAGTCGGATGGGCATGGGACGGAGTGGAGGGACCGTAAGGAGATGCGCCGTTGCTCGATAAGACGGACCCAGAATAGGGCCGGGGAAGAGGAAACTGGGGAGTTCCGGCTGACGAATGGGCCTGGAACTGCGACGAAGGATCCGGAGGATGTGGCGGAGGTGCACTCCCGTTCAATGGCGGGAGGGTCGCCGGTAACGGAGACGCATGTGAATAGTGAGGGCTCCGGGACATGGTGGTCGGCGGAGGGAATGCAGGAGGCGTCTGGGGAGGATGCTGCTGGTACTGGTCATTGTTGGGATAAAAGGGGCGGCTCTTGTTTGGAGGAGAGTAACCAGGATAATGGTGCTGCTGGGTAGGGGACTGGGGATTATATGGCGGAGCTCCCGTCATGGTGGCCGCGTGTGCCGAAAACGCGGCGGCGAGCGCTTGACAATGGCAACGGTAAGAGTGGAAGAGACGAAGGCAGGAAGGATCGTGTCAGATGAACATAAACTGTCACGATGGGCGACCGCCGGCCATGCGCGAGTGGCCAGGTAGTGTTGCGAAATGTAAAAGCGAAGCTATCACGCGTCTGTCCGGTTGAGGCTTTTGGCGCTACCTGCTTTGAGAATTAATCCGAGGTGTTCAGGCATCGGGAGGTGAGTTGGAAAGGAAGGTAGGTGGTCGCTGATGTGTTATAGTTGCGAAGGTGAATGAGGGAAAGGGACGAAGACGGAGTGGAAGGGGAAATTGCCTTACCGGGTGCACAGGAATCTTAAGAGGGCTCTTTGTGCTTGGTGGTGAACCGACAAATCCTCGCAGCGGGTCAGCGGTTTCCGAAAAAGAAGACCAGTCAAGCGATGAGGCGATGAGGCGAGGATGCGCCAAAAGCCAGGCCCAGCCAAGGAGTGGTGGGTGTAATCAATTTGCCTGGGCCGGCGGATGGAGCTGGGGGAAGAGAAGATGGGGATTCCGGATTGGTTATGGATCGGAGAGATGGAGATGGAGATGGAAAGGATGGGAAAGAGGAGGAGGAGGAGAGGAAGGAAGAAAGAGTGACGATGGCGGATGAGATGGTGGTGGTGGTGATGATGGTGATGGATAGTTGTTGGCCGATCCAGTATTTTTCCTCTCTGGTCACTTTCTGTCCGTTTCCCCCTTTGCCCAACTCTTCTTGCCTGTCTCGTCTTGTCTTCGTCGTGTCGTTCGTCCGCTGTACTGCTTAAAGCGCTCATCCGAAACACGCTCGTCGCGGTACGTGTATTTTCATTACTTACGGTAAAGTAGACTAGGCGGATTCGGGAATTGCTTATCTCCTGTTGTGGCCTCCGAGGAATGTACATTCTGTACGGATGTAGTAAATTAGGTATATATGTAGGTATAAACTACTCTGTACTAGTAGTTGAGGCGCTTCATATTGCAGGAAGGTTCATTTACTTCAATTCCCTATATTACCCTCTACGCAACTTGACCATAGTATCCAGTAGGTATGTTAAAATTTCAACGGATCCTCGTCATGATCAAGCCCGTCTAGTTTAATACTGGTAATTACCACACCAGATCTTGGGTAGATTGAATGTTCCATCGACTGATATGGACCAGACAGTTAATTTCCCTGCAAGCTTTCTTCTGTTATTCAACCTACCCAACGATGGTAGAATGTTGCTACATATGTCAACAACCGCTGTCTGCATGGCCACAAGCTACGAAAAATTAATGTACTCTGTACTTCAGCATGCTTTTGCGCCTATTTTACAGAGTATGTGATAATGGGTTCAATTTCAGTCATATTCAATCCGCCCTTCATTCCTTACACCGGCTATATACAAACCACATCTAAGAGTATTCAATCCTAGAAGTTTTTTCTTTTTTTTTTTTTCCCTTCTTTGCTACTGAACTTTCCCTTTGCTGCTGCGCTATATTTGGTTATATCCAGAGTAACTAATGATACCAATATGTTTTATGGCATTAAATAATCCTATAAAAATACTCACTAGCTTTCTATACAACCAGCCACCAACAATGACTAGCAAGATTTAAAGACACACACACACACTCTCTCTCTCTCTCTCTTTCTCTCTCTCTTCTTCTCTC